>NC_085140.1:329968495-330268760 GCF_024139115.2 Armigeres subalbatus | reverse complement strand
CTGAACCCACCAACCAATCAACAATCCAAACCAATCCAAATCCAATCCAAACCAATCCAAACCAATCCAACCACCAACCAATCCAAACCAACCAAACCAATCCAAACCAATCCAAACCAATCCAAACCAATCCAAACCAATCCAAACCAACCAAACCAATCCAACCAATCCAACCAATCCAAATCCAAACCTCCAACCAACCAAACCAATCCAAACCAATCCAACCAATCCAAACCAATCCAAACCAATCAAACCAATCCAAACCAATCCAAACCAATCCAAACCAATCCAAACCAATCCAAACCAACCAACAATCCAACCCAAACCAATCCAAACCAACCAAACCAACCAAACCAATCCAAACCAATCCAAACCAACCAACCCAATCCAAACCAACCAAACCAACCAAACCAATCCAAACCAATCCAAACCAATCCAAACCAATCCAAACCAATCCAAACCAATCCAAATCCAACCAACCAATCCAACCAATCCAACCAACCAATCCCAACCAATCCAATCCAAACCAATCCAAACCAACCAAACCAATCCAAACCAATCCAAACCAATCCAAACCAATCCAAACCAATCCAACCAATCCAACCAATCCAACCAATCCAACCAATCCAATCCAATCCAACCAACCAATCCAAATCCCAAATCCTAACCAAACCAATCCAAATCCAAATCCAAATCCAATCCAAACCAATCCAAACCAATCCAAACCAATCCAAACCAATCCAAATCCAATCCAAACCAATCCAAACCAATCCAAAATCCAACCCCAAATCCAACCAAACCAATCCAAACCAATCCAAACCAACCAAACCAACCAAACCAACCAAACCAATCCAAACCAATCCAAACCAATCCAAACCAATCCAAACCAACCAAACCAACCAATCCAACCAATCCAAACCAACCAAACCAATCCAACCAACCAAACCAACCAAACCAATCCAAACCAATCCAAACCAACCAAACCAATCCAAACCAACCAACAACCAACCAAACCAATCCAACCAACCAAACCAACCAACCAATCCAAATCCAACCCCAAACCAATCCAAACCAATCCAACCAATCCAACCAATCCAAACCAATCCAACCAACCAAACCAATCCAACCAATCCCAAACCAATCCAAACCAATCCAAACCAATCCAAACCAATCCAAACCAATCCAACCAATCCAACCAACCAAACCAATCCAAACCAATCCAACCAATCCAACTCCAATCCAAACCAACCAACCAACCAACCAACCAAACCAATCCAAACCAATCCAAACCAATCCAAACATCAATCCAAACAAACCAACCAATCCAACAACCAATCCAAACCAATCCAAACCAATCCAAACAATCCAATCCAAACCAAACAATCCAAACCAATCCAACCAATCCAACCAATCCAAACCAATCCAAATCCAATCCAAATCCAATCCAACCAATCCAAACTCAATCCAAACTCAATCCAAATCCAATCCAAATCCAATCCAAATCCAATCCAAACCAATCCAAATCCAATCCAACCAATACGTAAAGTCATCCTGAATCTAATTTCAAATTTTGATGGAAAATAAAAACTAAAAACAAATGAAAAATCCTTATAAATGGCATCATAATCATGACAAATCTGAATCCAATCAGAGTCCAAATCAAATCCAAATCTAATCCAAATCCAATCCAAATACAATCCAAATCCAATCCAAATCCAATCAGAAACCAATCCAAATCCAATCCAAATCTAATCCAAATCTAATGCAAATCCAATCCAAATCCAAATCCAATCCAAATCCAATCCAAATCCAATCCAAATTCAATCCAAATTCAATCCAAATCAAATCCAAATCCAATCCAAATCCAAATCCAATCCAAATCCAATCCAAATCCAATCCAAATTCAATCCAAATCAAATCCAAATCCAATCCAAATCCAATCCAAATCCAATCCAAATCCAATCCAAGTCCAATCCAAATCTAATCCAAATCCAATCCAAATCCAATCCAAATCAATCCAAACCAATCCAAACCAATCCAAACCAATCCCAAACCAATCCAAACCAATCCAAAACCAATCCAAACCAATCCAAACCAATCCAAACCAACCAAACCAATCCAAACCAATCCAAACCAATCCAAACCAATCCAAATCCAATCCAAACCAATCCAAACCAACCAAACCAATCCAAACCAATCCAAACCAACCAAACCAATCCAAACCAATCCAAACCAATCCAAACCAATCCAAACCAACCAAACCAATCCAAACCAATCCAAACCAATCCAAACCAATCCAAACCAATCCAAACCAATCCAAACCAATCCAAACCAATCCAAACCAATCCAAATCCAATCCAAACCAATCCAAACCAATCCAAACCAATCCAAACCAATCCAAACCAATCCAAATCCAATCCAAACCAATCCAAACCAATCCAAACCAATCCAAACCAATCCAAACCCATCCAAACCAATCCAAACCAAACCAAACCAATCCAAACCAATCCCAAACCAATCCAAACCAATCCAAATCCAATCCAAACCAATCCAAACCAAATCCAAACCAATCCAAACCAATCCAAACCAATCCAAATCCAATCCAAACCAATCCAAACCAATCCAAACCAAACCAATCCAAACCAATCCAAGTCCAATCCAAACCAATCCAAACCAAATCCAATCCAAACCAACCAAACCAATCCAAATCCAATCCAAACCAATCCAAACCAATCCAAACCAATCCAAACCAACCAAACCAATCCAAACCAGTCCAACCAATCCAACCAATCAAACCAACCAAACCAATCAAACCAATCCAAATCCAACCAAACCAATCCAAATCCAACCAAACCAATCCAAATCCAATCCAAATCCAATCCAAACCAATCCAAACCAACCAAACCAATCCAAACCAATCCAAACCAATCCAAACCAGTCCAAACCAATCCAAACCAATCCAAACCAATCCAAACCAACCAAATCCAATCCAAACCAATCCAAACCAATCCAACCAAATCCAAACCAATCCAAACCAATCCAAATCCAATCCAAATCCAATCCAAACCAATCCAAACCAATCCAAACCAACCAAACCAATCCAAACCAATCCAAACCAATCCAAACCAATCCAAACCAACCAAACCAACCAAACCAATCCAAACCAATCCAAACCAACCAAACCAATCCAAACCAATCCAAACCAACCAAACCAATCCAAACCAATCCAAACCAATCCAAATCCAATCCAAAACCAATCAAACCAACCAAAACCAATCCAAACCAATCCAAATCCAGTCCAAATCCAATCCAAACCAATCCAAAATCCAATCCAAATCCAATCCAAACCAATCCAAACCAAACCAATCCAAACCAATCCAAACCAAATCCAAACCAATCCAAACCAATCCAAACCAATCCAAACCAATCCAAACCAATCCAAACCAACCAAACCAATCCAAACCAATCCAAACCAATCCAAACCAATCCAAACCAATCCAAACCAACCAAACCAATCCAAACCAATCCAAACCAATCCAAACCAATCCAAACCAATCCAAACCAATCCAAACCAATCCAAACCAATCCAAACCAATCCAAACCAATCCAAACCAATCCAAACCAATCCAAACCAATCCAAACCAATCCAAACCAATCCAAACCAATCCAAACCAATCCAAACCAATCCAAACCAATCCAAATCAATCCAAACCAATCCAAACCAATCCAAACCAATCCAAACCAATCCAAATCCAATCCAAACCAATCCAAACCAATCCAACCAATCCAAATCAATCCAAACCAACCAAACCAATCCAAACCAATCCAAACCAATCCAAACCAAACCAATCCAAACCAATCCAACCAAACCAATCCAAACCAATCCAAACCAACCAAACCAACCAAACCAAACCAATCCAAACCAATCCAAACCAATCCAAACCAATCCAAACCAACCAAACCAATCCAAACCAATCCAAACCAATCCAAACCAACCAAACCAATCCAAACCAACCAAACCAATCCAAACCAATCCAAACCAATCCAAACCAATCCAAACCAACCAAACCAATCCAACCAATCCAAACCAATCCAAACCAATCCAAATCCAATCCAAACCAATCCAAACCAATCCAAACCAACCAAACCAATCCAAACCAATCCAAATCCAACCAACCAAACCAATCCAAACCAATCCAAACCAATCCAAACCAACCAAACCAATCCAAACCAATCCAAACCAACCAAACCAATCCAAACCAATCCAAACCAATCCAAACCAACCAAACCAATCCAAACCAATCCAAACCAATCCAAACCAATCCAAACCAATCCAAACCAACCAAACCAACCAAACCAACCAAACCAACCAAACCAATCCAACCAACCAAACCAATCAAACCAATCCAAACCAACCAAATCCAAACCAATCCAAATCCAACCAAACCAATCCAAACCAATCCAACCAATCCAAACCAATCCAACCAAACCAATCCAAACCAATCCAAACCAATCCAAACCAATCCAAACCAATCCAAATCCAATCCAAACCAATCCAAACCAATCCAACCAATCCAACCAATCCAAACCAATCCAAACCAATCCAACCAATCCAAATCCAATCCAATCCAAACCAATCCAAATCCAATCCAAACCAATCCAAACCAATCCAAATCCAATCCAAATCCAATCCAAATCCAATCCAAATCCAATCCAAATCCAATCCACATCCAATCCAAATCCAATCCAAATCCAATCCAAATCCAATCCAAATCCAATCCATTGTCTAATTGTCTTCTTGTCTTCTTGTCTTCTTGTCTTCTCATCTTCTTGTCCTCTTGTATTCTTGTCTTCTTGTCTTCTTGTCTTCTTGTCTTCTTGTCTTCTTGTCTTCTTGTCTTCTTGTCTTCTTGTCTTCTTGTCTTCTTGTCTTCTTATCTTCTTGTCCTCTTGTATTCTTGTCTTCTTGTCTTCTTGCCTTCTTGTCTTCTTATCTTCTTTTCTTCTTGTCTTCTTGTCTTCTTGTCTTCTTGTCTTCTTGTCTTCTTGTCTTCTTGTCTTCTTGTCTTCTTGTCTTTTTGTCTTCTTGTCTTCATGTCTTTTTGTCTTCTGGTCTTCTTGTCTTCTTGTCTTCTTGTCTTCTTGTCTTCTTGTCTTCTTGTCTTTTTGTCTTCTTGTCTTCTTGTCTTCTTGTCTTCTTGTCTTCTTGTCTTTTTGTCTTCTTGTCTTCTTGTCTTCTTGTCTTCTGGTCTTGTTGTCTTCTGGTCTTCTTGTCTTCTGGTCTTCTTGTCTTCTTGTCGGCTTGTCTTCTTGTCTTCTTGTCTTCTTGTCTTCTTGTCTTCTTGTCTTCTTGTCTTCTTGTCTTTTTGTCTTTTTGGCTTCTTGTCTTCTTGAATTGTTGTCTTCTTGTCTTCTTGTCTTCTTGTCTTTTTGTCTACTTGTCTTCTTATCTTCTTGTCTTCTTGTCTTCTTGTAATTTCCGTTTCATAATTATTTTATGTTCAATTTTTGGAAATATAGAATTAATTTCCAGATATCTTTGATGGCCAACATAAGTTCTCCCAAAGATAGCAAAGTCATCAAACTTTATCTTCTGGTCTTCTTGTCTTCTTGTCTTCTTGTCTTCTTGTCTTCTTGTCTTTTTGTCTTCTTGTCTTCTTGTCTTCTTGTCTTCTTGTCTTTTTGTCTTCTTGTCTTCTTGTCTTCTTGTCTTCTGGTCTTGTTGTCTTCTGGTCTTCTTGTCTTCTGGTCTTCTTGTCTTCTTGTCGGCTTGTCTTCTTGTCTTCTTGTCTTCTTGTCTTCTTGTCTTCTTGTCTTCTTGTCTTCTTGTCTTCTTGTCTTCTTGTCTTTTTGTCTTTTTGGCTTCTTGTCTTCTTGAATTGTTGTCTTCTTGTCTTCTTGTCTTCTTGTCTTCTTGTCTACTTGTCTTCTTATCTTCTTGTCTTCTTGTCTTCTTGTAATTTCCGTTTCATAATTATTTTATGTTCAATTTTTGGAAATATAGAATTAATTTCCAGATATCGTTGATGGCCAACATAAGTTCTCCCAAAGATAGCAAAGTCATCAAACTTCCGTGTTATTCTCTGACCAATCCCGCCCGGAAACAGGGATCGGTAATGAAAAATTCTCATGGCCATTCCGACCCACTTGATTATAGCCAAACAACAGTTTAAACAACCGAATAGAGTAGGAGTGAAAGGGCAGCAGGGGTTAAATGAATGCGAAAGTTCCACCAGCTAACCAACCGATTCCGTGCTTCCGGCATGAAATTTGTATTGTTCACACAAAAGGTCAAACGTTGCGTTGTTTGTATCATGGGCGTTCTGTTGTTTGGTTTGCTGGATTTTCGCTACTAAAAACACATTCCAACACTTGCCTTATTTATGAACTTTGCTTCTCGGGTCAGCGAGCGATGTGTTTCAACAAGTGAAACAAATGAGATTACTGTTTTTTTATTCTCTGCTCTAAGATTGGACTTTATTTGAGTGGGATTTGTGTTCATGAGGCTCAGGAATGTGGGAAATGAACTTTAGAATTATGTGCTGAAGAGAGCTGTTATTTGAAGGGCAAGCGGAAGGAGATTGTAATTCGAACGAAACTAATTTACCGTCTGAAAATTTCACCTTTTTGAGGTGAAGGTCAGGAATCCGTTTCTGGAAAAGTAGACGGAAAATGGAAACGATATGCTAATGACTTCTGAATCAGCAAGCTCTAGGAATGAGAACATTACAACCATTAAGAAACAAAGGTGGAGTCGGATGACGATGTGGAAGTTTGTTGTGTATCAAATGAGGATAATTAATCGCAAGTCTAATGCCATGTCAAAATTGAAACCATGGCCAGTGAACACAATTCTGATAAATTTTACCTTTGGCGAGGGTTGAACAACATAAATTTCAATCAATAACCGTATATTTCCTTGATTTCAATAACATTCGGTAACGATATACAAATAACTTCAAGAGTAGCACATCATTTAGTAAAATTTCATAAAAATTGAATTATAATTATTTATTGTTGAAATGCTTTTCCTGCGAGGGGCATTTCTTGGCCTGTTGGTTAAATACGGGGCCTCAGAGCAAAAACATACTGAGGGTGGCTTGAATCGATCCCCGGTCCTGTCTAGAAAATGTTTGGTAACGGGTAACGGTGACGGCGGCAATGTCTCAGTGGAGGATATAATGCCAACAAATAAAAAGAGGGTTTAACCTTATGCGATTATGGTTGTATTCAAAAATCATCGCAACATAACAAACCTTTTAGTAGTTTGGATGTGAGACCATTAACTCGTTAGTAATCCACATAATATAATGAGCTCTATGACCATCCATATTTTTCTTTCATAATCAACTCCTACCCAGCATTAACGGAGGGATATCGCCGTTTTTGTCGATAGCCTAATTAATAAGAGACAACACGTGACGAATTAAGTGGTCCAATCTCCACCTCACGAGCACAAGGAGGGAAAAAAAGCACATTAACACTCACCGAAACTTTCCTTGTCATTTTTCGCACTAAGCGCCAGACCGTATCGAGGGAAAACTACCGCCAGCAAAAACAGAAATCCGATCCAAAAGGTTCCGCAGCAGCGTAGCGTTCTAACAACCCTTGGGCAGTCGGAGGCGGGGCAGGACTTCAACACCTGTTCGTGCCGTTTGTGCTTCCGTACGATGGGAACGTGCTGCTGGTGATGATGGTTGACGACGGGTTCTACCGGACGACGCAAAGCAAGATGTCGCAGAACATCATTTCCGGTGCGATTAATGGTCATTGTTGGTGAAGTGGGACATTTTTGTGATTCTCGCTCTCCGAAAGCATTCGTCGCCGGTTTGCGTAGTCCGAGCTGATTGCGATTTCATCGGGCTTTGGCGTCGAACTTTTTGCCGATAGTCGGAGATGAACGGTTTTTTCGTTGACGTATTGGGTTCCGGCTGTGCTGGCGTCGACGAGGAAAGCACGGACAGTCGCTTTTCATCGCTAATGGCTCGGGACCGCAATGGTGGTTGGGTGAATTGAATGACTTGTTGTGCCGTTGGGGATCGGACCGATGTATCATCTGAAATGAGCCAGGAAAAGAGTGTTTCGTTTGAAAAGCTTTCAAGCTATTACATACGGCCATTAATTCTAATGCTGGTTTATGATTAAATGGTATAACTTGTAAATCGTGTGATACGTCTGAAAGCTAGGCTGTTTCTCAGAATTCAAAGTGCTATTTCTATGTAGGTAAATACATAATTTCTTTGGGGATTCCGCATAAAATCTCTTAATGATTCCAAACAAAGTCATTCAAGAGTTCCGAATGAAATCGTTCGAGACTGCCACATGAAATCTTTTTGGGGATACCGAATGAAATGTTTTGAGGGATTTTTAGCGGAATCCTCTGGGGTACGTGCGCAAAATTCGAATCCTTTGGGGCTTCCGAGTAGAACGTTCTGGATATTCCGAGAGAAATCCTTCGGGGATACCGAACGGAATCTTTTGAGGATTCTGAGCGGAACCCTTTTTGCATACCGAAGGGAAATCTTTGGAACTACGAGCGAATAGCTTGGGAATTCCGAGCGTAGCTCGTTGGGCATTCTGAGCGAAATCCTTTGGGGATTCAAATGAAATCCTTTATGATTCGGTATGGAGTTCATTAAGAATTACGAATGGAATCCTTTGAGAATTCCGAACAGAATCATGTAGGAAATTCAAAACGAATCTTTTGTGGATTTCTTACATGATCCTTTGTGCATTCCCAGCGCAATATTTTGAGGATTCCTAACGAAAATCTTTGGGGATTCCCAACGGAATTATTTGAGAGTTCTGAACGGGATTCAATTCTGACCGAAATATTTTGGGGATCCCGAAATGATTCCAAGCAAATACTTTGGAGATTCTGAACAGGATCCTTTGAGGATTCTGACAGGAATATTTTGTGTATTTAAAGATTTATGCATTTCTAATGATTTGAGAGAATTTTTTGGAAATTCCGAGCGGAATCTGTGTGTATTTGAAGTGGAATCCGAGCGAAATTCTTTGATGATTCCGAGCGGAATCTTTTGGTGATTTCGAGAGGTATCGTTTTGGTGATTTTGAGCGGAATTTTGTTCATGGGAATTTGAGATGAATTCTTTGAAGATCTCTAGCGATCTCTCCGATAATTTCGATCTGATTTTTTTAAGAATTCCGAGGGCAATCTTTTGTGTATTGCTGATAAAAACTTTAATAATTCCAAACGTAGTTTTTTAAGAATTCCGAACGAAATACTATGGGGATTCCAGGCGGAATACTCTTAGGCACGTGTAAAACTGTAAGTGAATAAGTGGTGATTTCAAGCAGATTGCTTTGGAGATTTCTTTTAATAATTCCTTCATTCAAAATTTCCAAAGGGTTTGTAATCCTCAGAGGAATCTGTTCGGAACCTCCAAGCGGATTTTTTTGAAGATTCAAATCGGTGGTGGATTCCGAGCAGTACCTTTTGGGTTTCCCTTTGAAATCCCAGAAAAATTTGCTTCCGAATTCCAGAAGGATTTCCAGTCGGTTCTTGCTGTAGAGCAGGAACAAGAAGCGCTAGCGACTAAGCGGAGAAGAGCACACAGACTGTTCTGAATTTTGAGTTGAACAAAGTTGAACAAATTTGGTCTTGGGGGTTCATATACCTCTATTTTTTCGAAGTAAAATTCCGTGCAAACCTTTATACACCTGTTTTCAGAATATAGCACCGGAAGCCGTTTTTCATACACACTGGTCAACTTTGAAAAGCTGATCTTTGTACCTCGATGACCGATTGAGCTGAAATTTTGGCAGTGAACTACAAATATGTTGAAATTTACACATATCAAGTAGCAATTTTTTCGAATGACGCGTTCAAAAATTACGCACTAGGTCAAATTGTTAAAAAAAAATAGCAGTTTTTATTTTTGATATATTGGTCAATTCAAATGTCAAATTCCACAATTTGTATTTTTTAAATTATAAACTTAGTGTCTCATAGCACCTGAGTTCAAATTTATAACATTCCAATCAATAGTTTTCCTGATATTTCCAAAACAAAAACTGCTATTATTTTGAACAATTTGACCTAGTGCGTAATTTTTGAACGCGCCAATGGAAAAAATTTCAACATATTTGTAGTTCACTGCCAAAATTTCAGCTCAATCGGTCATCGGGGTACAAAGTTACAGCTTGAAAAAGTTGTCCATTTTGTATGAAAAACGGCTTCCGCAGCTATTATTCTAAACACAGGTGTACGTTTGTAAAATTTCGGCTGCGCCGCTGAAATAACATGTCACTTATTGAGAGGACGTGAAACGAATAATGATGAGCAAAGAATTTTGGTTTATACTACTTGTTTTTCACCTAATGTATGGATCTTTGGATTCTTTTAAATATGATACAACGTCCACTAGTTGAACTTTTGTGGTGAATATGTTATCGCCAAATATAACAGGTCTTTCAAAATTTCCCTGAAGGTTTTCACACCTCCACGCGGAAACTAAAATATTTCCGCCTTTTAGTATGGTAAACGCTTCCAGCTGACCATATATAAATATTCCTAACGATTGATAATTCAAATTGGGCATACCTTCAACATATATTTCATTCAAAGAATTCATTCAAAACCCAAGAATTTCCTGAAGTATAGGCCTTATCGTATATACGCATAACGAAAGATCAATTAGCTCCTTTTAGAAATGAAATATGCTCTTAGTGATCATTTGAATCAAATTGGCTTTTGTTTCATTCCAAGAAATCCAATAAGTCCAAGAATTGGAGTACAGGCCTTAAAGTCAATACACGTAACGAAAAATCTATCAGCTCCTTTTAGATATGGAACATGTTCTTCATTTAAATCAAATTCTATATGAATTGACCTTTCCGGTCAATTTTTTTTATTTGGTTAATCGATTCTTTAATTTATTTAAGATCAACTTTCCCAAAGGATCCATTTTTTCGCATCTAACTATTTTTAACTGAACTGAAATGGAAACATTGTTGAACGTTCAATTAAAAAAGAACACAATCAACATAAACGATTTAGAAAAGCAGTTCCGAAGGAGGTCAAGATCTGTACTTCAGGGAATTCTTATATGGACTGGGATACAATAAATGTTTAAGGAATATCCATTTTTATTATATGTCGGTAGGGACGAGTCCTTTCAAATTATTCGTGAAATTTGGGGAACGGTACTTTGTGTTTATTATTTTAATTGCTCAAAAGAAGCTTAGAAAACGAAAAGATTGTGAATCATTGTATTTGAACGACGGAGGGCTCAATGTCGAGCAGAATCATAACTTTTAGTTGTTTGATCAAACTTAATACAAGAGTTCCCCCCTCTCCCACAAGAAAATTTTCTCGCTATGCCACTAATTCACCGCATATGGTATCTTTTTTGAAGAAATCTGATTTTTTTTACTGATGACAGATATTTTGATGTAATGTGCTATCAGATGGTGCGATACGTTGATCAGCATTGCATTTCTGGCAATGTCAAAACCAACATTGAGCCATTTCTCATAGAAGAGCTAGAAAAAACACCTTTTTACATAACTAGTACTAAACCAGAAAATCTTCCTGATACCTTTGAGCAACCACTTACTGAAAAATGTGTTCTCTCGGAATTCTGTAAAATTCATTTCTGGAAACTACAGAAATTCTGAGGAACTACTCTCAAAGAAGTTTGAAGAATTGCCCCTTTGAGAATTTTGGAAACATCCTTTTTCCTTAATTTTGTGCAAATTCTCCCCCAGGATTTCTACGGAACATCTTCTTCAAGGAATCTGGGAAGCTCATATTACTAGAACACAGGGTTTTTCTTCTGTCTTATGAATTATGGGGAATCCCTTCCCAGTAGTTCTGATTATGTACCCAGCACACCTTCAGATATCATGGAGAATTCTTCCTCCAAAGATTTTTGGGACCTTTGGACTCCATCAGGTGAATTCCATGCAAATTCTTCCTCAGGAATTCTAGAAAATTCCTGCTCCATGAATTCAGGGAAATTGATTTTCCAATCTTCTTGTTTTTTCCATATCCAAAAATTCCTCTTAAAGAGTTCTAAGGACTTACCCCATCCGGAATTATGGGGAATTAATCCACAAAAAAAATTAAAGGACTACAGCCTACCTTCTCACCTCAAACCAAGTATTCCTTTTTCTTAAATTTCTGTGGAAATCTCCCACCAAGATATGTTGGAGGAATTCTCCTTTCGGAATAATACTGCCGCTAACCGCAAGTCGAGCATATATGTACATGTTTACAACAATAGTGATATATTTCTGCTTTAAAATTTTTAGAGAATTTCGTCTTCAGAATTTTAGATATTTCTGCTTTAAAATTTTGTTTAGAGAATTTCGTCTTCAGAACTCGGAGAATTTCATCCTACAAGAATTTTTGCTACGGAAATTTTCCGGAATACTCATTAAGAAATGAGAAATGGGAAGGGCCCCTCCAAAAGATTATGGCAATCTCTCTGGCTAGTATTTTGAGAAATCCCTTCCCCAGAAATTAAAAGCAATTTTTCCTTTAGGAATTTGAAAAAAATATATCTTCCTTTGTTCCTGTTGTTGTTTCGCACCATAGACCAGATATCTAATTCTTCTCTCTGATAACTCTAAGGAATTTCTCCCTCACGAATTATGAAGAAATATTCTTCTATGAATTCTTACACAAGAATTACTTTGAAACTCAAGAATTCTAGTGTTTGTTTTTCTCCCAATTTTGACGTAAACTACGTCTAAGGGGAAGACTCGAATACAGGGTGTAAAATGAAAATTTCAAAATTGGGGACCGTCACGAAATCATGTAAGATTTGTAACATTAATAGGTCCTTTATCTTTCGATGGATTTCAAAGATTTATATATCAATCGATTCGCAAACTCTCCACCAATTTTCCAGTAGTATTGCAACTATTGATTATCAACGTTGAACTATTGAAAATTTTAGTTCTTTCATGCATCATGCAACCCCTATACAGCGCGTTCCAATCCTTGGTAATTGCCTACTTTTTGGGTATTATCTATTATTGAACTGGGTTGTTTGAATGGGGTGGCCCAACCACTAGACTGGAGTCCCTACTCCCTCATTCGCGAAGTCGAAGCAAATCCATCTCCTCCTCTCTTTTGCTCTACTGTAAAAACCCATAAAGAACTATCATTGTTTGTGTGAAGAATTTTGCTTCGACTCCGCGAATAGAGTGGGAGGTGCTGCTAAAGCTGGGTAGGGGAAACTGGGGTAATATGCACCCCCGGGGCAAAACAACCCTTTGACGTTTTTGAGGACATTTTCGGCAATTTTTCGAGAGAACTCGCTACAGCACATGTAGTTCGGATCTCGAACTACCAGTCCAGCAGTAAACATTCTTGAAAATATGTCTGAAACACCGCCAAAAATTCAAAAGGTCGTTTTGCCCCGGGGGTGCATTTTACCTCAGTTTACCCTAGTAGTGTTGTGGGATGGTTTCTTCTCTTCTATATAGAGCGGAATAATTGGTTCAGTGTACTCTATATTTGGTTTTACGTAGTTTACATCGAGCGGTCGTATCTTGTATACAGCCCCAACATTTTTTGTCAACAAATGGGCATGAGAGGGATGGGAACAACTCCGAGCTACTTCGAGCTGCTCATTGGACAGCATTATGATAACCGTGGCATCAGTGCGTGAAAAATGGAGCTCGAGCAAGGCCGAGAGTAAGCCAGTGGCAGCAACAAAATGCAAACCGTAAGTAGTTATCCTGTAGTTCCTTACACATGGAACATGGAGCATGGAACCAAAGTATTTCGGCAAAAATGATGTTTGTTAGCTGATTTTCGGCAATTTATTTGCTGATTTTCAGCAACTTCGACAGAAATCTCGGCGAAAAACATGTTTGCTGGGGCACGGCTGTGCGAATCTCCCGGTCCCGGTAAAAACAATTAAGTGTGCATGCTTTCATGATCTCAAGCGAATCCAAAAGGGTAGAGGATGATTTTCGGTTCATAAAAATTGGGAATAATGCTTGAAATGCTCTATCTTCCAAAGCTTGTGCATGCATTATGTGCACAATTTGTATACAAATGGTTTTATGTTTTGACGTAAACTACGTCTAAGGGGAAAACTGGGATACAGGGTGTAAAATGAGAATTTCAAAATTGGGGACCGTCACGAAATCATGTAAGATTTGTAACATTAATAGGTTCTTTATCTTTCAATGGATTTTAAAGATTTATATATCAATCGATTCGCAAACTCTCCACCAATTTGCCAGTAGTATTGAAACTTTTGAGTATCAACGCTAAATTATTGAAAATTTTAGTTCTTTCGTGCATCATGCATCTCCTACGCAGCGCGTTCCAACCCTTGGTAATTGCCTACTTTTAGGGTATCATATATATAATAGCCCTGTTTGTCTGTCCGGTGACTAGCCAACCAGACGCAGCAACAAAAAATAAAATATTTGACACTTCAATTCTTTTTTACTATCAGATGCAGAAAACAAAACCAGTGACAACCTTAGACAACCAGATACAGCATTTGATGAAAAAAATAACAGACAACAGACGTAGAAAATTTTGATTTTTTTAAATGCAGAAAAGAATCTATCACTCTTAAAAAAAAAAAGCCACGGGCGCTATTGCGTCCACAAATAAACTAGTTATCAATAAGCCATTTTACGAGACAGATTCGATCAGCTGATCGAAATTTTGAGTGAACGGCTCGGTCTTTGTTTTGGTGAATTTGCATTCAAACCATCATCATTCCATTTTCGCAAATGTTCCTTGTAAAATGTAAATATTAGTGTTTGGTCTCCTGTCATTTGAGTTTTCTATAAAATGGCTTATTGTTGAACTGGGGTGTCTGAATGGGGTGGCCCAGTTGTTAGACAGTGGGGTTCCTACTCCCTCACAGAGTGGGAGATGCTGCTAAAGCTGGCTAGTAGTGTCGGTGGGATAGTTCCTTCTCGTCTATATAGAGCGGAATAATTCGTTCAGTGTAATATATTTGGTTTTACGTAGTTTACGTCGAGCGGTCGTGTCTTGTATACAACCCCAACAATTTTTTTATTCACTACAAGAATTCCTTACCCAGGAGTTTTAGGGATTCCCTTATCCAGAAGTTCTGAGGAATGAATAATACGTATCTTAGATTTTCTGGATAGGAAACACCTGGAAAAGTTCCCAGAAAATGTCTCTAGGATTCTCACGTATGTCCTGCTGAAATTTTCTCATCTCTGGTTGGCATTACCTTCCCATTTTGAAAATTGTAATGTCGCAGCTTAGTGTTTATTAAGAACCTACAGAGTTATTAATTAAGTTATTAAATAAGTAGACTAAGTAAACTAACACGATTATCATCATAGGCACAGGGAAGTACCAAAAAACTAACAAAGAACCATACTTAGCCTTGCTTTGTAGCCGTCAGGCTAAGGAAGCCATAATTCAGATTTTTTTGCAAGTGTTATCACTAAGAATTACAAACACACCTTCCTCGACAAACTATTGAAGAATTCATGAAGAAAATTCAAGAAAAAAATCTGGAGAAATCACTTAAGGGAACCGTGAAGAAATTCCTGAAGAAAGTTTGAAAGAATTTTGAAGGGACCTTAGGCGACTCTTCTCATGGTGTTCCCGAAGGAGTACTTTACAGCGTATGTACAATATAAATTATACTTATTGCGATTAGGGAACGAAGAGCAAATATTTAAAGAAGGTTTTTTTTGTCACCCACCGACGAAATGTTTGGATAACTTTGAACCACGCCGACCCAATCCGCCACCGAGAACAACCGCGGCGTGGCGCCGGCTAAGCCACCGCCCCCGTTAGCAAATTGCGTTCACGCCGCCGCCGGCTCAAAGTAGATCGGCGCACAGGTCTAGTGCGAGGTGTGAAGCTACCTTAAAGGACTTTATGCATACGTAAATAAATAAATCAAGTCATTATTTAAATATTATGAAAAAGAAAGTACATAACTTCGTTATTTTTCTTATTATTTTACACATAAACGGAACAAATATTTAGATCCATGTGAGAGACGTGTACAACAAAATATAAGATAAGTAAGAAATCAGAAATTAGTCTGAATAAATGAAGGAAATCAAATGCCGCCATCGGGGGTGACAATGGGTCTGAGGGGTGAAAATGGGTCAATGCTCTCACCGGCAGTCTGGAGGTCGTAGAGCTAAATCGTTCAAAAAGGTCTCTTATGTTTTGGTCTTTTTGCCCTCAGATGCATAGAATCTATTCTACAAGCATTTTAAGTAGTTGAAACAGTGACCCATTCTCACCCCCATTTGACTTATTGTTACCCCCGACGACGGTATACTATTTATTTCTATTAGTCACAAAAAATCTTTTCATCGAATAAGGTGGAGAGTTTATTCGGGCATATAGTCTATTCGGGCGAATGATCCATTCGGGGCGAATGAAGCCACTCGCGATGCAGTTGCGACATTAAAAAATATGAGAAAATTCGATTGTCGCCATTTGTTATTCACGAAATCTCATTAAAATCCGGTTTTCATATGTCCTTCATTCAATACTTCAATAACAACTTCCAGGGATCTCAATGGATTTTGTTTTTAAAATCCCTAAAATATTTCCGGAATTTACAACAAACAAAGAAAAAAATTACAGAATCTAAAAAATAGTGCAAATATTAGGATTTGTAAATTTTTGGAGACATCTGTGAGGTTTAACCATAAATCATTAATTGACGGCTAAGCAGTCTCATACAATTAAAACGAGTTTTTTTTATTTGTCCAACGTTTCGACACGGGATTAGTGTCTTCTTCAGGGAGAGGATAATTCTTACCCTGGAGAAGACACTAATCCCATGTCGAAACGTCGGAGGAACAGAAAAATCTCGTTATAATCATTTGCATCTATACACACTACTCGTAGTTGAAACATCCGCAAAGGAGAGAAAATACGATTGTTGCAAGACCTCACTGCGGTTTTCAACAGGAACTACAATATATTTACTGTTTTGAGTTTTAAATTTTTGTAATTACGCATAGTTAATGGGAATTCGTTAGGACCCAACATTTGGAATAATTCAACTATTTTTTTTTTAATTAGAGTGACTTTATATTATTGCTTAAGCTCGTTACTATTCATTCAACTTTTCTATTGAAACGTTCAATTCTTTTCTTTAAAGCCAACGGCTTAAGCGCCACCTTCGTATCTGAAGGACCGTTAACTCTTTTTGAAATACCCCGGCAAGAGACAACCCTCTCAAGGCAGGTTGAAACAGTTTTTATAGAATTAACCGCATAAATGAACGCAAACGATTCGACCAACTTCCAACCAATAATAAAATAAATAATAATCAATTCAAAAAGCCAATCTCCAGAACTAAATGGTTACAACAGTTTCTCAATGAAAATCTAATCCTAAATAAAATTTAAACCACGTGTGACGACCGTCTCTGGTTGAAGCAAAACTAGACTCGAAGTAAATTTAAAATTCCATTTTATTCGAGCTTCCGTTTAATTTAACCGATTGAATTTTTAGAGCTTTACATAATTCTAAATTTATTAAAATTCTACTTTCCTTTCAGGTAAAGCTACCATTGTGACGTCACATGCAATTAAATTGGTTAGCCTAAATTATTTATACAGGCCCTATTAGTTTGGTGAACGGTTTGGTCTGACCTTATTCGTTTTGCAAGCGTCCCTCGACGGTTGCATGCAATTTCCAGCGTTGACACGTGAGCAAAAGCTGCTTAGTCGCAGTGTGGGATTCAAACTACTCGTGCGTATGGCGTTTTTAGACGAGGTAGAGATGTCCTCGGGCTTGCTGGAGTAAGAGCTTTTGGTTGCGAAGCTATACGCCTCACGTCTTGGCTATACGAGCAATCACGGGGCTTTTGAGGACTCGAACCACTCACTGTGTCCGTTCGTTTCGTCCAATTTTGTAAACCGTGACTTGATTTCACCACAGGTGTCTTTACTGCCGCCGTGTATATCGACCGCACCACGCAGGGGTTTTCAAACGACCCAAACTAGTTCACTTTTTATATTTATTCAGAGTACTTAGGAACTCTTAAAATTCAATTTCTGAAATCCGAATGAAGTTAATTTAGAATATATTATAATAATTTTAATAATCTTTAAGCTTTCCAAAACTTTTAACTCGGCCAAAATGCGTCCGAACTCAACTTAATACTCCACCAGAATAAAGCGTGTATTCACGAATCAAAATGGAATCAGCTTTTTGTATGATACACAATTGTAACCCAGTGCTGTACCAAAGAATAATGTAATCTTTCCGCATTGGTCAGCTTTGGAGAGCGAGTTTTTTTTTGATTTTCCTAATCGATATTCGTTTTTTGATTCCTTGATTTGGAGGTCAGTGGAAATTGCGCATTAATTATATTTAAACCAAGTGTTTCGCCACAGACAAACAGACGTAACAGCTTGAATAATTTACTAAAAAATCGATCGCTCAACTCCTCTACCACCATCTTGCGAGCATGTTACACGAAGCAATGTTTCGTATGACATTGTCACCAGAAGGCGCTAGAGTGAAATGTGAAACTCGAAGGATTACGACGCTAGCGCCTCTAGTTGTGAAACGCGCATTCAATCAAATTCAAATTGGTGGTTAAAATCATGGTCGATGATATTTTCTATAGTATTACGTCTGTTTGTCTGTGGTTTCGCCTTAATTTACGCAACAAGTTATTTTAGTACTTTATTTCTTGCCCGAATATTTTGAATTAAAAAATCTCACAGATAGGAGGCAGCAGATGTATACATATATGACTTGTACGCTAATGGTGACACTAAGGGAAATTCATTATTCATTTCAAACTCAAGACATTTATTAAAAGAAATTATAATGAGAAAAACAAAATCTTACACTATAAGAAAAACTATTCTTCCTTATTCCACAATTTTACGTTATCCGATCTCGAAAGTAAGACTGGAAAAGGCATATCTGTTAAGTTACAAGAGGTCGAGTTTTGTTGAACAGTGAAAACTAATTATCTGGACTTTCTATAAAACATTCTACTAAAAAAATATAATAATTTGAACATCTATTTTACGGAATACTTGAATAATACCAATCACACTTAATTTTTTCTACCGGGATCTCAGCAAAAAATTGAACTTTTACAGAGAATCGCATAGTCGTGCCCCAGCAAATATGTTTCTGCCGAGATTTCTGTCAAAATTGCTGATAATCAGCAAATAATTTACCGAAAATCATCTAACAAACGCTATTTTTGCCGGAATATCAGTTTTTTATTTTGCTGGCCCACGGCTGTGCGGATTTTTGCCGATCTGCAGAAATAAAAACTGAGTGTGATTGATTCTAATCTCTAATATCTAGGGAGTGAGTGCTAGTAATGGACCCCTTAAGGTCACTCCTGACGGAATCCAAAATTAAAAGTGCTCGCGTTTTCGGGGGCACACCACTCGATTCAGAGGCGGCGCACAACTGTCATTTTTGTTAATTTAGCTTTGCTGCGTCGCAGCATGCGTGAGATAATAAAAATGACAGTTGTGCGTTGCTTCCGTATCGAGTGGTGTGCCCACGAAAACGCGAGCACTTTTATTCTTGGATTCCGTCAGGAGTGACCTTAACGACGAAAATTTACTTCAGTCGCTTTGTTAGAGCTTGACACTTGTCACTTGACAAATTGTAGTTCTGCTGCACTAGATGACAAGCAACAGATACCAGCAACGTGTTTCGTACATGAAACTAGCCAAAACATTCATTTTTACCAATGAAAAAAGCATTTTAAAATCATGTAGCTAGCATGCCTATTATGGCCATCCCGGGTCCATAATACGCAACGTCGAGTTTGTTTATCTTTATATACGTATTATGGTCCCCCCATTTGATTTACATGTTCCATTCCCACATGTTCTTTGTGCCTATAATGGACCCCCCCCCCCTTGTGTGCTAGTAATGGACCCTTTAGCATATTTACATTTACAAATTAGTTAATACATATAGGGGGAAAGACGGCTTTGGTAGGTTTGGTTCTATTATTGTCAGGGGGGTTTTTCTCGACCAAATTTCATGAAATTTGGCCACAATATTCTTTGATATGCAAAGAATGATTAGGCCAAATTTGAGCATAGTCAGTCATAAAAAACCCCCTGCCAATAATAGAACAAAACCTGCCAAAGCCGTCATTCCCCCTAACTAAATTTCTGTTTCCCTGTCCATAACAAATGTATGGAACTGCTGTACTGTTACATGAAGCAACTTCACCCAACGGAAGCTTGCAGGAAATTGTCGATTCCAGCGTTTAATTTG
Source organism: Armigeres subalbatus (assembly GCF_024139115.2). Taxonomy (NCBI): domain Eukaryota; kingdom Metazoa; phylum Arthropoda; class Insecta; order Diptera; family Culicidae; genus Armigeres; species Armigeres subalbatus. The sequence goes on along the minus strand of NC_085140.1, from coordinate 330,248,527 downwards.
GGATTTTGTTCAGGTCCATTATATGCACGAGGTCCACTACTAGCACTCACTCCCTAGAACCTGTTGCTTGTCATGTTTTGGCTAGTTTTATGTACGAAACACGTTGCTGGTACCTGTTGCTTGTCATCTGGTGCAGCAGAACTACAATTTGTCAAGTGGCTTGCTCTAACGAAGCGACTGAAGTAAATTTTAGTCGTTAAGGGGTCCATTACTAGCACTCACTCCCTAGACCTGAGCGCCGATTGGATTTTTACCGGCGGCGGCATGATAAATCAGTTTCAAACACCATAATTTCTCCGCAATTTCTTCAGATGCTCCTCAACGAATTCCTCAGGAAGTTCCTCCACAAGATCGTTGAGAAGTTCAAGTTCCTTCAGGAATTCATCGGGAAGTTTCACCAAGAATTCTTCCTGAAATTCCCAAAAAAATCAATTCAAATTCCTCCAGCAGTTTCTCTGGAAGTTTCCCCAGGTACTTCTTCGGAAGATGCTCCAGGAATTTCTTCCGGAAGTTCCTCTTAGAATTCTTTCGGAAGTTTCTCCAGAAAATCCTCCGGAAGTTCCTCTGTGATTTTCTTTAGAAGTTCTTCCAGAAATTCTTCCTCAGGTTCCACCAGAAGTACGAAGGAAGTGGCGGCTACACGCCAAAGTAGAGAACGATATAAACAACTAAGGGCAGCTGAGAAAAAACTTCACCGGCGTTAGAAACGAGGGTACGACGAAAAAGTACTCTCCAAGGCAGAGGGAAGCTTTGCTAGAAATGACACACAGAAGTTCAGCAAAACGATCAACAACATGGGGGCGCTAGTAATGATCAATGACAGCTACGGAAATCTGTTGACAGACCGAGCAGGGGTGGCAGCTAGGTGGAAGGAGCACTTTAAGATATTGTTCAATTGACAATCGAGAGGGGACAAGCAGAATCAGTATTGAAAACGATGGACAAGCAATGGAGCCAGACAAAGTGAGAAAAGCTGTTCGAGAGCCGAAGAACGGCAAGGCCACTGGGAAGGACGGAATCCCGGCCGTACTTCTAGAAATTGGGAGTGACCGGATGATCAAAAAACTCCACCAAGTGATTGAAAAGATGCGGGAGGGAGAAGAAATGCCTTCGAGCTGGCTCTCATATGTCCTACCTACATGAAAGGGCACAGACTTGATTGTGTTAACCCTTCCGTTACCACTTGATGGCCACTTGATACCGGAGTTATTCCGGATTGAAAACGGGTGTTAGCTTTTGGCCATATGCCAGAACGCATACTTCGGAAATGATTATGTTAGATATTTTGAAGAGAAACGACGCATAAGCTATACCAAATTTGACCAGGAATTTGATCGGTCCGAAATTTGGCCTGTATTGCGGAATCCGGACGTTTCGCCGAAACCTGTTACAGAGTCACTCTACGGAAATAGGCAAATACCATTATGCGACCCATCAAACTTCATGATTTTAAAAGTTATGGTATTCTATGGTAGTTTTGTACTCCCTGGACCGTATTTGAATCGATTGGAACCGGTAAACGCGTAGTTTTTCACTTCATGGACAGTATTTGAACCAATTGAAATTTTTGTACTGGTCGAATGGAGAAAAATTACTCAGAAAATACAAAGGTATCATATAATGCAATAATTTTCGAAAACATGATGGTTGGTACGACACACGATTTTCTTCTTCAATACTCCGGTATCAAGTGGCCAATCCTAAAAGTCTATAGAGCCCCTGAAACTTGAATAAATTCCGCTTCTTTTGGTAAAAGTTGCGAAAAAAATGTCCAAAGACAAAAAAGTTACAACCAAAAAGGTTTTTATTTTCGTTTTCAAAAGGGGGGTTGGTAACGGAAATGTTAATTATCCAAGTAACGATTTCCCTGCTTCTTGGATTTATTTAATTCTTATAGCGGACTTATCATAGCAATCGCCACAGCCTGTTGCTCAGTTTTATTGTCAATCTTATTGCTATCAATATATCTCTTATAAAACGTTCAAACGCCTATTAATCTTATGAGCAGCTCTACGGCAGTGATAAAGAGCGTGATAAACCATATTTTCAAAGCTCGATAAAAGCTACAATTTTTGGTCGTAATGTGATCAAATGGATTACCCCAATAAGCATATTTGCATTGCAAAGAGCTTATGACGGTGTTTAATAAGAGCGACATTTTCCTGATAGAAATTTGAGATGGCAATATTGAAAATGGAGAAGCATTTTAAGTCAATGCAATTTATCCCTGAAATTCATGATTGAACAATGTCTCCACCGCGTAAAAGCCTTTTTTGTGAATGACATGCATAACAAATATATTGGGGTGAAAAATCAATTGATTCAATTGAGATCTACGATATTGTTGTTATAATTATTTCAATTTAAATGTCCAGAACTACATTATTTTGAGGACGCGTGGTGTTCCATCTTATTTTTTCACTTGCTTTCACCATGCAATTTAACCTCAAATGGATAGAAGTGAATTAAAAAAACAATCCTGAAAGAAAATTATTTTATAGTCATCCTCATCATGATTGCCATCAACAATTTATTTTGTTATCATTTCCCAGCAAAGTTTTGTTTCCCTTTTTATTAGCAACATTTCTGACAGCGGCCGCAGCCAAATTCCCTTTTTTTTGCGAGTGGAAATTTGGCTGCGGACGCTGTCAAAAATAATAGTGGTTATCTAGAGAGGGCCACTTGGCCATATATTACTCTTATAATACACCTTGCGGACTCATCATCTGTTTGTAGATTTCAAGGTAGCGTACGACTCAGTGAAACGGAACGAAATGTGGCATATTATTCTAGAATATGGCTTTCCGGAAAAGCTTATTAGGTTGTTTCGTGCGACGCTGGATGGATCCATATCAAGCGTCAGAATCACTAGTCAACAGTGTTTTACTCCCTTCAACCATTTTCAGTGTACTTGAAAGATTTTTCTTCGCTGAATTCAGTCATGTACTCAGATTTTTTGTAACACGTCCAGTTTTTGAGAAAAACGGGTTTAAATTCAGAAAACTACGTATTCTTATGGGAATTAGGTTTCCCTGTTCTGTAAAGCTGATTTTCAACTTATAACTTTGAGAATGAGGTTTGAATTATATAGAAGAAATCGTACAAGATCCAAGTAAGTTGATGAATCTTATTTGACACGTTCACTTGTTGTAAAAACCGGAATTTATTTCACAAAAGTACGTATTTTCAAGGAAATTTTTTTTCTCTGGTCTGCAAAGTTCAATTTTGGCTTTGCACTTTGAGAATAAGGTTTTATTATCGTAGAATACGCCTTGCATGATGTATGCGGTTTGTTGGATTTTATTTGGCACCTACATTTGTTGCTAAAAACGGAATTTAATTCAAAAAAGTAAATATTTTCATAGAAATTTGGTTTCTCTCCTCTGCAAAGCTGAATTTCGGCTCCTCACTTTTAAAATAAAGTTTGAATTTTGTAGAATGGGCCTTGTAAAATGTATGTTGATTAATGAAATTCTGTTGGCACGTTCATTCGTAGTGAAAAACGGAATTTAATTTACAAAATTTCGTATTTTCTTAGAAATTTGGTTTCTTTCCTTTGCAAAGCTGAATTTCGGCTGCTCACTCCAACCATATTTCTATGAACATACGCACTTTTGTGAATAAAATTTCGATTTTCACAACAAACGAACGTTCCAAATGAAATCCAACAACCCACATCCATTGTACAAGGCCTATTCCACAAAATTCAAACTTTATTCTTAAAGTGAGGAGCCAAAATTCAGCTTTGCTGAGGGGAGAAACCAAATTTCTAAGAAAATACGAACTTTTGTAAATTAAATTCCGTTTTTCACTACGAATGAACGTGCCAAAAGAATTTCATTAACCCACATACATTTTACAAGGCCCATTCTACAAAATTCAAACTTTATTATAAAAGTGAGGAGCCGAAATTCAGCTTTGCAGAGGGAGAAAACCAAGTAACTATGAAAATACGAACTTTTGTGAATTAAATTCCGTTTTTCACAACAAATGTACGTGCCAAATGAAATCCAACAACCCACATCCATTGTACAAGGCCTATTCCACTAAATTCAAACTTTATTCTAAAAGTGAGGAGCCAAAATTCAGCTTTGCAGAGGGGAGAAACCAAATTTTTATGAAAATACGTACCTTTGTGAATTAAATTCTGTTTTTAAAAACAAACGAACGTGCCAAATGAAATCCAACAACCCACATACATTCTTCAAGGCCCATTCTACAAAATTTAACCTTTATTCTAAAAGTGAGGAGTTGAAATTCAGCTTTGCAGAGGAGAGAAACCAAATTTGCCCCTATGAAATTACGTACTTTTGTGAATTAAATTCCGATTTTAAAAACAAATGAACGTGCCAAATGAAATCCAACAACCCACATCCATTCTACAAGGCCCATTTCACCAAATTCAAACTTTATTCTAAAAGTGAGGAACCGAAATACAGCTTTGCAGAGGAGAGAAACCAAATTTCTATGAAAATACGTACTTTTGTGAATTATAATGCGTTTATCTCAAAAACTGGACGTGTTACAGAAAATCTGAATACGTACCTGAATTCAGCGTAAAAAAAATCTATTGAGTACATTGAAAATGGTTGAAGGGAGCGAAAAAAAGTTCAATTTTGTTGAATAGTGATATCTGGTGAGACATCCGATTTGTTCGTGAAGCAGGGCGATGCGCTCTCTAATCTGCTATTCAACATTGCTCTGGAATGTGCAATTCGAAGATCAGGTGTACAAAGGAACGGGATCACATCAACAAGTCTAACGCTCCTTGGTTTAGCGGATGACATCGACATCATTGGTGTAGATCGCATAGTAGTGGGTGAGGCTTTCGTGCCTTTTAAATGGGAGACTGAAAGAATAAGACTGTTCATATTTTTTCGAAACTAAGTTCTTGGTGGCTGGCAGAAAACGTGTCAGTCCAAACGGTGATGGTCTCGAGTTGGAAATGGATGAGATGCGATTTAAGGTTGTTGACGAATTCATATATCTTCGCTACATGTGATAATGACATGACTTTCTACGGTTTGCGTAGCAAGCTAAAGTCTCGAAGCCTATAGACACGGACAAAACTGGCTCTGTACACATCTTTGATTCGTTTATTCGCCCTGTACGGCCATGAAGCATGGACGTTAAAAGATGCAGACTATTGAATTATCGGAGTGTTTGGACGGAAAATACTGCGCTCAATACTTGGCGTCGTGGTGGAAAATGGAGAATGGCGCAGACATATGAATCACGAGTTGTACCACGTGTACAAAAATGTATACATCGCCATCGGCAGGATAATAAAATACGGCAGATTACGGTGAGCTGGACATGTAGTTCGTATGCTGGAGAGAGATAGACCAGCAAAAGTCATATGATAGATAGATAGATAGACGAAACGCATTGAATTAATAGTCTGCCGGCGTGGAAAATGTTCATGTGGCGACGCACCGACTCTTTTTTGATGGCGTCGGCGGGGCGAAAAAATCAACGGCGGTGGCACAGGTCTAATGCTAGTATGAAGCTAGGCTGCAATGAAGCAGTCGTGAAAAACGTGTTAACTTGAGTTTTTCGAATAATTTCCTTTCAGATATCTGTTCAACAGCCAGTCTAATAGGATATGAAACAATCCACGTAAATTAATTATTGTTTGACGAGACGAGCCAGCCTTATTTTTTGCCTTATATCTTCTATTAAAGAACATGTAATTTTCAGTTCTAATAAAAAATGAAACCACGCATAGCCACATACTGAGTGCAATTGGTGCTTATACCTTCCAGGCATGATACCATTAACCTACTTGTGGCAGTCTTCCACGAATCAGACTACACCAACAATATCCCGTGCCCGCTAGCAGTTGTTCCATTCTGTTGGTAGAGTTTCGACATTACATGGTTCCCCACGTGTCAATACTCGGCGGGATGTTGAAAGCTCGTAGCTGCCTCTGTCTGGGCTGGTATACCTCGACATGGCCACAGCGCGCCGGTAAACCGACTTGGCGAGATGATAGTTGGAAGAAGTAAAACATGTTACACCTGGGAAATAAGCTGCTTTTGCACACTCATGACGACAGCAGCGCAGTGGAACGTGACGCAATGAAGCAACTCACCCTTAATTTGCTTCATCCTTCTCTACATCTGTGTTATATGGCCTTCAACAGAATCCTTTCACTATCAACGTCAGATGAGTTTATTTCTGCACGACAGGATTGTAACATAAATTTTGCCGTCTCACTGTAATGACTCATCTACAGTCCAAATGCCAAAATTAAATCCAATAAATAAAATTTTACCAACCGCACCTCTCGATGGCTTCATGAGCCCTTCGTAGGCGAAAAATGCCGTCACTTCACAACAAATCCGTCTCGTTGGCATGGCGAGGCAGGATTGGGACTCCACGTGGCCGCTTTCCGCAAAGGTTTGCCGATATTTGCGGTTTTCGTTGGCGTCAGCGAAACCAATTATCGATGCCAATAAATCAACAGCTCAGCAGCAACACCTGCCACCACCAGCGCCAGAGCAACGCTGTGGCGTAACCAGCGTGCCGCTCTTTCGGCTCTACAACCAACCAGATGTGATGTTGTTTGACCGACTCGACTAAGCCGTAACGCATTGGGGCTGACATGAGCCCCTCTGGTGGGGTTTTATGGTGGTCATATTTTTTATCCGCTTTTTCTGATTGTGTAAGGCGCTATTAAATTCAATGAAATGATTCACGGACCGGTTGTGTAGACCGATGATGCCTTATTTATGTAGTATTATGTTCTAACAAACACTGCTCGCTGTATCACGCGCGCGGAGCAGACTGTTAGATTCAACCGCGATACATAATAAAGCGACGAAGGATTACATATTGAAAATGCTTAATAAGGCTCAACACATATTTTTCAGTGTATGTGAACAACTCCTAATGAGGTACCGACTGTTTATCCGATGAAACTTTCAACCATTAAACATGCTTAATGTTGTATATAATATATATTTGATGCCAATTCCCAGCAACTATAGAATGGATATTGGGAAAGAATTCAGAAACTATTCAAATTTCATACTGACATGCCGGGTGTTTGACCGGGTGTCTGCGGAAACTGATTTTGAAACTACGAAAGAGTAACAATTCTTGAATTTGAAGAATTATCTTTTATTTAGTACGAAAACTGTTTCTCTCCTTTATTTATTTCAATATAATGGAGTTAGTTTCTCGAACACACAATTCAATTGTTCTTTTGATGTTTATTCAATTTCTTTGAGATTTCGTAAACAAAGTTTTCCTAGAAGATACTCGGAACAAAAGTAAATGGTAGAAAAGATAAAAAATGATCCTCCTCAGCTCGTATTCCCAGCTTGTGAACTTTTCGCGCAACGAATCAAAGGAAACGACCACCCCTCTACCATCTTTTTCTCGTCAGCGCCAGACCATGCCGAGAGCCAAATGCACTTCCAATAAAGATTCATTTCAACCGTGAAAGCTTATCTCGCGAGACTTTTCCTTCCACTTATATTTTCTCGACTTTGAATCAGAGCCGAATGGGCAGCCCAATATACTCAGTGGGTAAGAAGCGCCGTTCTCGGTGCCGATCGAGTGGTTCCATATAATCCAACGACCACCGCTGGCAGGCAGATTACCATCCTGATGGCGATGACGCAGTCATGATGATGAAATTTTCCACTTCATGAAACGATCTCAACTGAGATCCTAGTTAGGTTGGATCTCGTATCTAAATGGAGAAAAATTGCTCCGTCTTTCCGACCGGCGCGCCTGGACAACACTCGGAAGAGCAGCGCTAGAATCAAACCAAAGCCAGCAGGAGCCCGCCAGCAGCCGCCAAGGACATTCGTTTCTTCTAAAGTGCCCATCTAAAATAGAAAGTGATTGCGAATGTGTGCGAGAGGTGGGGAATAAAAAAAGGAAAAATTTTCGAAAGTGGGTTTCGCTTCCCTACCCTGGAGCACTCTCTTGGCGCGCACCCGATAAGACAAGTTGGTCACAGTCGAAGAGCCACTAATGTTCTGAAGTCCCAGGCCCCCAGCGCCGCAGAGATACGATGGCGTTGTTGCGGATGATGATGATGGTGGTGATGGAATTAACGATAACAGTTTGGTTTGTGGGTAGGCGATAGTTGGGGGAAATGCGTGCCGAAGATAATGGAACCACAGTGATGCGAATGGCGATGAAGCGAATAGGTTGTGTCATATTTAATTTGATTGCGACTAATGTGTCATGTTTCCTCGTTCTGTTGAAGATTTCGCCACCATTATATACTGAGTAGCTATAGTTCTTAGGAAGATTGTTGATAGGAATTCCAATCCTTTTGAGCATCATATTCTAATCGACTGTGCCCAACAAATTGGTGGAACCAGTTATTACTTTTCTCAGTTATCATAAATATTGGTTTAAAGTCGTCAAGACTATTCATCTTTTTAGATCCACGAGATATTGAATTTGTTGATTGACTACTTGAGACTACTTTCATGCTTTTCATTGGCATTGCAACCCCAGTTAATATACCGGCTGCGTAGCTCAAAGCTTTCTCAGTAAATTTGATCACTCTGGCATGTCTTGTAGAAGTTGTTTCATAGCCAGACAGTTTATCGCGAAAAACAGCCAGACTGGAACGGAATTATTGTTGGAAGTTTCGTTCTAAATGAAATGATTCGGCAAAATTCGTTCGAATCGTTAATAAATTTCTTTCGTGCGCATCGTTCAACTGTGCCACAATAAACTCGTTGAATTCAAGCAAAGTTTGATTTAACTAAAATGCCAATCATTTTGTTCTGAAATTTTAAACCTACAAGCTAATTAAATTCAAATTTTCCCACGACGCCCAAGGCATTCCAAGAGACTGTGCCAACCGAAACTTTTCGCACGAATGTTGGCCGTGGTCCTTCGGGGGAATTGTTTCTCGTCGAAGTTGAATAAACTGACGACCGTGGGAAATTCTTCCCAGAAAAACTGAAAACTTTGCAACTTCTTTATAACAAGTTCAGCCGACGAAATTTTCCCCCTGCACTGTCTCCCCACAAATGCTGCACAGATCGACGACAGACGACCTTCGTCGACCGCTTCATTGTAGCCCGATGCCACTTTATTTCGCAGGACGCGCACAACTTTTCGGATTGTGTCTGTCGCGACAAAGCGACATTGACATTATCGTAGTTAGGGTTTTTTTTGGCTGGTTGTGAACAAGGTTTTGAAATAGCTTAATACATCTATCTTTTAATTAATAATTTTGTCTTGAATACATATTACCGATTAGTGCTAACTTCTAATTCCTAAATTGTCTCAGGTGCTGTCTCTATGCTAAGTAACGAATGAGGGTAATCACTTTAAATTCATATATTAATTGTTAGTTTGGCAAAACTAGACAGTATACATTTTTTAAATTTTGCTTTTCTCTTAAGGCTACTTTGACATTTGGCATTACAGAGTCAAGCACCTTGTTTTTTCACTATCCATTCAAAAGTTTTTGTAATTCTTCTTTGTACAACTAGAATTAGTTTGGGTGCTCGTGGCTGACTCCAGATTAGGGATTATATATACCCAATAGGTAAAGGAGGGTTTTTGGGGTTCTACAATCATCGAGTGCATCTACATCCCAGTGAACTGCCAGGTACTATTACCACTGAGCGCGGTCCCGAAAAAAAGATCAATGTGATTTTTAGTGTCTTTTGTGATCGTCGCAGTAGCAACCTTGACGAATCAGTGCAGGAACTGTTATAGGAGCGGAAAACAGAAGAAAATCCATTCTCCTCCGCCTTTTCATAGAGTCCCACCTCGGCGGAGTTAGAGGGAGCCAGTACGAAGAACTGAGAAGCGAGTTAAATTTTGAAGGTTGTAAGTCAAACCCATTTTGAAAGCTTGCTCATCATGATCCAACTCAGCGACGTTACTCCGAACAAGATCATCGAACATCCGACGCTGAATTCAGCATCGCGTTCAACATAGACACGACCCAAGTAACAATCGCAATGCTTCGAAGATTTTTGCTAGTTTTATAGAGGTTTTATTACGACATGTAGAAATGCTTGAAGTTTTATTTTGGTTTTATACAGTTGTCATTTAATCAGATCCTTAAGAGTGCTTGAGAACTACGTTTTGAATTCCAATATAAAACCACAGCTCTTTAGGTTTTATAACGCTCCGGTGTTCCTCCTCAGAGTTAAAAAATGGAACTAACATAAAGCCAACAGTTTAGTTATATGTTGGTTTTGATCAAGACTTATAAAAGCTACCAAGCTTCGTAAAGTCCTGTATAAAACCCACATATAACCTTTAATCCTGAAGAAGACCTGCATAGGAATGCGAAGCTTGATACTACTACAATGGATAGATAACAAATTTCAAATTCAGCACAAATTGTTTGACCCACGAAAGTTGGGAAAAACCCAACTGCAGTTCTTTCTACGTCGTGAATTATGTAGGGGAACTGATTTGATCTCCATCTCATTGAACATACATTCATCTCATTGGAAGCAAAGAAATACGGTACCAATTTCGTCGCTTCTTTTTGTCAACATAAGAACTCCTGCTGAAAAAAAAATACAAATCAAATACCTTTCTATTGCTCTGCTTTTGATGGGATGAATATCGAAGCCAAGAGATGAAATCCAGGAAATGAAATTATATATTTAGGTCGTCGAAAAAACTGTTTAAACAGCATTTGCCGATGAGGAGAATGAAAATATGCATTTTATCCATACATGGTTTACCACTTTAACACAGTAAAACACTTTTATGGCTCAAAATGTTCCATTTAACAATTGTCACTATATGCTGTTTAATTGTAATACTTATTTTAAGAATTACCTGCATGCGATGTCGAGGGCAAAAAATGTTTGTTTATGATTTTTTCTTGTATCTGTCTACGTTGTCATGTTGTCATTATATATAAAACTACCAAGCTTTTAGTTTGACCAAGATAAAACTTGCTAGTCGTAACATGGTCTTGATAAAGGCCAAGATAAAACCTCTAGTTGTTTCAAATGCCAAGATAGGGCCAGTTCAACAGTAGTGGTTATATAGAGGCATATTTTATGCAATCAAAGTTTTATTCGAAAAAATGTCGCCGATATGAAAAAAATAATGAATTTCATAATCGAAATATCATGCACATTTATTTTACACCTTTTAAACGGTAAAATTGACCATCTAAATAAGTTTTAAGAATAATGCTTTGATTATTTGATCAAACAAAATAAAAAATCTGTGGTACGCCTTCAAACATGCATAGAACACCAAAAGCCAGATATGAACTTTCATTGAACATGGCTGATAATAATTCTTATATTTTTGTTGCTGACATGTAATCCATATAATGCAGGAAGAAAAAACATATTCCTATTCTAGTACAAACGATAAACAAATAATCGACCTGAGAGTTGACAGCTGTCTAATTATTGGCTTGTTTGTTATATTATAGTCATGAAGTAATTGTATAATGGTTATATAGTGGTTCTCAAAACCATCAAGTCTGGAGGAGGTTTTGTGTTGCATGTTTTATGTGAGACTTGAAGTATATTATAAAACCGTTGGTTCTGAACTAGAACGCATATCAAGTTTTAATGATTGCAATAAAACTGGGCCAACTGGCTGTAACATGGTTATATAGAAATCTACAGGAGGTTGTGGAAACTGCGAGGACTGCATGGAAGGTTTTGAGATGAAGAATTGAAGAACGCTATAAAACTCTGATACAACCTCAATTGTTACTTGGGGATTTTGTTGCCAGATAACCAGTTGCTCATTCAGTAGCGAAGACAGGGAGTTCACGAACTGCACCGCATCCAGAGAACATCGCCAGAGGGTATGTTGGTGAACACGTCAACAGGATTAGGCTTTCTCCTCGCAGATTTAGTCAGCACGCGATTCGGTCAAAGCAATATTGGTTCCAACAATCTCGAAGCGTCAGGTGATTCTTCGGGGCAAGCCAACGGAAGTAAAACTAAACCTAGAAACTCGGGTTTGAAAGTTGTCAATAGTGATCTCCAGGCCAACGACCCTTTGAACCAGATCAGAGTAAACAGGACGTAAAAATTTACGCCTCTGACATTTCGAATGCATACCCGTCCCTAAGAAAAGTGACAAAACTAGTTCCTCGAGGCAAAAACATAGCAGATCTTTCTTTCGTGTCTTTTGAAATAACAGTTTGTAAAACATTTTCAAACAATATCAGCGACGCATGGTATTGGCCGAAAGGGGTTACTGTACGGTACGCCCTTTTGATTCGAATAAAAAAATGGATCCTTTGTACGTCTTCCGAACAACTCTTAAGCAGCAAAATCTTCACCGAAAATAATCAGCTCTCCTCACCAGGATGCACAACATATAGCACTTTGGAAGCCCCGGAGCCTCCCATTGCAGTCGAGACCTTCCAACCAGCGCTCATCAGTCATCCTGGTCCTGCGTATGGGTCCGGTATTAAAAAGTTTCAAGCCTGTGCAATCAGGCAAGTATTACTCGATTATGAACACTGCTCGCTCTAAAGACATTTCCTCACGCAGCTCCAATATCACCGATTTGGCTCCAATTTCTCACCACCCAGGACGCATGACAGAAAGCACTTTGGAATCCCTAGAGCCCCCCATCACAGTCGCGACAATGAAGCCAACGTACATCAGCCGTCCTGGTCCTGTGTTTGGGTCAGGCAGATGGGGCTTCCAGCTCGCGTTGCCAAGCAAGTACGATCTAATCAAGGACACCGCTCGCTCTGATAACATTTCCTCAACAGCTCAACAACCCGGACGCCAGATAATAAGTCCTTTGGAAGTCCCGGAACCTCCCATCACAGTCCTGACCATCCAGCCAGCGTTCAACAGTCGTCCTGGTCCTGTGAATGGGTCAGGTGGTAGGGGCTTCCACCCTGCAGAATCTGGCAAGTACGGTTTAAATGAGAACACTGCCCGCCCTGAAAACATATCCTTACCCAGCAGCACTTACATCTCCAACTCAACACGTCACAACACCACCGAAGCTCGTCATCCACGGCGCGCAATCACCTCCCATGCAAATAATGCTACAATTTCCGCAAACGTTTTGCTGTACTACCAAAACGTTGGTGGAATCAACAGTTCACTTTCCGATTATAAGTTGGCAGTCAGCGATGGGTGCTACGACATTTGTGCTTTTTCCGAAACTTGGCTCAACGAGAAAACCACATCGGATTTGTTATTTAATGCATCATACTCCGTGTACAGACAAGATCGCTCGCCTTCAAATAGCCGTACACTCACCTTGGGCGGCGTCCTGCTAGCTGTTCGTTCAAGCTTTAAGTCCCGTAAGCTGGATCCTCCATCCGGCTTAGAAGTTGAGCAAATATGGGTCGCTATTTCTACTATCGTTGCCACGCTTTACCTCTGTGTTGTTTACTTTCTGCCTGATAGAGTCAACGACGATAACTTAATTGAGAAGCATCTCAACTCTCTGAACTGGATCGTTTCGCAGCTGACACCAAGTGATAACATCGTTATTTTAGGGGATTTCAATTTGAGTTCAATTTCATGGATACGAAATTCTTATGGTTCCCTTTTTCCGATTTCCTCTCGATTCTTCATCAGTCAAACCAGTGGCGTAGCCAGGGGGGTGGTTTTGGGCATAAAACCCCCCCCAAAGACAAAATTTTTAGAAGACATTTTTTTTTCGAAAAAAAATATGTTCAGAAAACCCCCCCCCAGACCAATTTTCTGGCTACGCCACTGAGTCAAACATCACGAGACTTACTTGATGCATTCAGTACTGCTGGCTTCGGACAAATAATGGACATCGGAAACGAAAACAATCGCATTCTCGATCTATGCTTCGTCAGCAATGAACAGATTGCACAGTTCAACAAGCCCTATCGCCGCTTGTTAAAATCAGCAGACATCATGCTCCTTCCATGATAAGCTTGAATATTAGCCCTTGTCAGCATTTTCGAGACTCTTCTGATAGCATTTTGTATGATTTCAATAAGGCCGATTTCGTTTACATGAATGATTTTTTATCACCCTTCAACTGGGATGGCATATTTCAAGACTGTAATTTGGCAGCATCGACTCTGTCCGGAATTATGCTCTATGCTGTTGATCAGTTTGTTCCTAAAACTAATCGGCCAGCTCCAGCCAAACCAGCTTGGTCTAATCGTTTTATTAAAAAACTAAAAAGCCTCAAGCAGACAGTTTTAAAACAACACAACAAACATCGAACAGAATCCACAAGATCGCGATATATTAAAGCTAATACTGAGTACAAGAAATAGGGTATCTGTTCCTATATCAATAACAATAAGGCAATGCGCATATGAAATGCATTGATTTCTCACCCAATATTCAAGAAACATGAGAATAATTATGCTTGGCTCATGTAATTTTTAATTGAAAACAATTTGGTAACATCAAAAATGAAATTTTCATCACATTATAGAAGTATTTAGCTAAACATCATTACCGCCATGCACCTATTTCAATAACATTCAAAAACAGTTAATCCTATGCCTGTACCTATATCAATAATACTGTTTCCTAAAGAGGCTGCACTCATAACAAAGAGATGAAGTAATTAGGAAAGCTTTGATCACCGCGTGACTTTATCGAAATTAATTTATTGGCTTTTTTCGGTGATAATTATACTACTCAAAGCGAAAGGGAGTAGATGAAAGAATCCAATTGGCGAAAAATTGATGAAATACAGTTCGAATAAGATTCAATTTGGGCGAAGTATGAGCTTGCGAGAGTTATGCGTGAAGAGATTTAGCGCGCTCTTGTATGAATCTCTGAAAAATATGCCACGAATCAATAGAACTGTTTACGCTTGCCGAACAGCACTTTAGCAGGTTGAAATCGCTGTTATTTTGCCTGTCTTGGTACAGTGATCACCACGTCACTATCCAAGCCGTTCCTGGGTGGACGTTAGGCAGAATAACAGCGATTTCAACAATGCTTGTTCTCTCATATGTCCCTCTGCTAATCTTCAGTTTCTATTCATTTCACACTTGCCGCTCGCTTGCGGTGTCAATCGAATCTGTATCTTTATTACTTTCATCTACTCCCTTTCGCTTTGAGTAGTATAATTATCACCGAAAAAAGCCAATAAATTAATTTTCGAGAAAGAGATGAAGTGTCAAAATTGGAACAGCGCATTTGCTGTCAAATCGGTTGTTCCAATCGAGCACAACCCCATAAAAAATTTGACAGTTCCGAAATTTTACGATCATCCGACGAAATCGGTTGCCAACCAAATCAACCAATTTTTGCACCGACTAAGTCGATTTTCATAGACTACTTATTTTCGTCGTCAGATTTATTGAACAATTAAATCGCGTCTATTATTTCCCTATTTCATAAGAAAAACAATCAGTTGATTTTGAGTTTGGTGCTTGTTTTGATCGTCTGACAAATGAACAGACGAAATCGGATCCCTGAAATTATAAACATAAACTGAATCGAAGTGAGTATTTAATATTTAATTACATAAATATGATCTAATTAGTGATTTTTTCAAATCAAGCGCATTCCAGAACATTGCGGAATTCCGGTTTTCCAGTGATTAGCAGTTAAGCGAGGTAAGTAATCATTTTCAGCCTGATTTTAACTATCGGTTCTTATTTTTCGCGAAGCAAGTTAAATATTTTATAAAAACACTGTAGAAACTTCACCATTTCGGCGTATTCATTTAAAATTACTGGACCGTCCAGGAGGCTTACTTTGTTTGTAAAGGTAGTCTCAGTCCATTGATTTTTTTCGTGAGGCTGGTTTTACGGGATTACGGAACGAGAAAAAAAAAAATCTGGCTCCATTCAGAATACATTGGGATGAACTTCCGACGGAAATTAGTTCCCAAGGTGTGGCTGCTTCCAAATCAGGCAGACAAAGAAGGCTAATCAATGAAGTATCGAATAGTGAAAAAATGAAAGCTCAGGTTTTAGATTTTACATGGCGAAATCCCGTAAATTCCGTTGAAAATAAATGAAGATGAAATTCTCAAGGTGTGAGACTTCCTTAACCCAGGATCCGGAATCGAACAATAGTCACTTCCTCAGGAGACTCAGTTTGTCAAGATGTTCCGCAATTTCATTGACTGCCCATCTAAACCTCACAATAATTACTTTTTCTTGCAGAATCCTGACTCTAAACGATCCCGATCGATATCGAAGACTCCATTCACACGGGCCTGGTCCCAGCAAAATCCATGGAAGTGTGAAGAACATGCCACCCAAAATAATATATCGATTAATCACCCAATTTCTTGTGATTTAATTATTTTTTATACCGAGCAATCTATATATTTAGTCTGATCTGCTCCATGATGAAATTTAATAAATAAATTCAACACCCTATTTCGTCTGATTTCATTATTATTCTCACGAATTAATCAACAGATTTGCTCTGTTATAAAATTTAACAAATCGATTAAGCCCACTATTTACTCTGATTTTATTATTTTTCACACCGACAAATCTATAGATTTAGTCAAATCGGCTTCATAATGATATTTGATCAATCGATAAAACTGCATATTTTGTCTGATTCTATTATTATTCTCACCGATTAATCAATAGCTTTCGTCTGATTCGCTACATGATAAAATTTAATAATTAAATTAATCACTCTATTTCCTCTAGATTCGTCACGCTTCATTTGATCCAAAATTGACCTATTAGTTATTCGATTTAGTCGATGTTAGTCTACCGATTTCGTTTGGCGCCGCGTCGGCTAGCTCCCCTGTAAAAATCCCATTAGGCTCGGTGAAACAATCTATAAATTCGTCGGAAACAACATCGGTCGACCCTACCGACGAGAACCGATTTAGTCGGAGGGAAAGTCGGGAGGATTTTTTATGGGGAAGGTTGTTAAAGGTAGGAGTATTGCGTCTCCTTGTTTTTAATCCAGGCTCGTTACTGTTTCCAACATAAAATACGCACACTATTACTTGTGTGTATACGTAACGATATGATTGCAGTGATGCCGAATTCTTCAATGTTTTTCATTTGACTTGAAATATAATGACAAAATTGCTGTTGTGTTGCAGTTTTCCATCTTATCAGTTCAATTTTTTGTTTGTCATAATTTATCTTTTCGATATAATTTATTTTACAAACATAAAAGTTGAATTTCATAGTGAAAGTTCATTCAAGCGCTTTAAAATAAAAATCTAGGTCGGCAACCCTAGTACTGCAAGCCATGTAAACAGTTAGGAATACGGACAAGGATAATTTAGACGTTGTTCGAAATGAACCTATATCAAACTATAGGAAATCGCATTGGTTTTTTAAATATAATTATATTCATAATGAAAATGTGATGTGCTTTATGTGCTGTGAAGTGAGTTCTGAAGGGATAGAATTGTTTCAGCTTAAAATTGAGTGGAAAACATTGGCGTGAAAACAGATGAATCTGCTAGTAGCAATCGAGCAGTGCATCAAACCATGAGTTCAGAGGTAGGAAAATGAAAATAAAAGTGCTTTATAATTTTATCTTTTAATAATTTGATTCTTGTGAATTGAAACATTACTTAAACAAAATCTTGAATAATATTCCAAACATTCAAGAATGTGTTCCATCCATTATTGTGTACATACGATGTAAGAAATTGTAAATAAATTGATTTTTTATTTGGTTTATCGACGGTTGGGATTAATATACGGGCTGTTATTAATATGGGAACAGATACCCTATAACGATTATTTGTATAATGCTCATCAGGATGATCTGCAACGTCGCTTTAAAGCCAACCCGAAAAGTTTTTGGCGTTACGTCAACGATCAACGGAAAGAGTTCGGATTGCCTCCGACGATGACTAACAGTTTGATAGAAGCTAACTCTACCGAAAGTATTGCAGACATGCTTCGTCTACAATTTAGCAACGTTTTCAACAATGAGCAGCTCAATTCACAAGATGTTACTACTGCTACAGCGAACGTTCCCTGTTTACAGAATTACGAGCAACCGATTGCTATCACCGAGGATATGATAACGCCCGTTGTCGCAATCTCCGCATGGACTCATTTTTTAGTACTCCCACCGCAAGAACCAACTATGGGTTACATGAACCGTTGCGTAGTATGTGCCGCTTGTTTAATACATGTTATTATATATGCTATCGATTTTAACGTGTCTAGGGAAACAAATAAGTGTATTTTTAAACGTATTTTATGTCAGATTTATATATAGTGTAGTTGTGAAGTCATTGGGGTATAGTTTTACATGTTGGCCTAAATAAATAAATAAATAAATAAAATCTTCCCGGAACGGTCATCCCGGAGCATATCAATTTCGGTTGGTCCAGGCGCAAGATCCGAGACTACTATCCATACACCATACAAGCAAACAATGTCACTGCAACGATGTCACTCGACCAGTGCGTTTCTTATGTCCAATCCCAGAGAGAACTGGATCTTCGTACCGGCCCAATCCAAAGTTCTGGATTTGCAAACGTGGTAATTGCCAGGAAGGACCAGAAGTTTGAAATCTTGAAGGACACATTGAAAGAGATCAAGAAAAACAACAAATCCGAGACGATTAAGCGAGGATAATATCTATGACATCTTCAGCGATTCTCACCCGTTGGAGAATAAGGAAACGAGTCCCTGGTGTTGCTGGTCAATCGTTTGCTAGGTACTAGATATCGTTGACTTACCGAGGCGGGAAGCAACGTTTACCGCACAGTCGCGATCGGCATTTCTGATAGTACACCTGTTACCCAAATTATCGTCGATATCGATTTTCTGGTAGTTGCAGTGAGGGTGCAATGGCCTCTAGCAGGCTACAATCGTATCCATGTATTTCCCGAACGGAACCCAATATTAGTGCCATCCACTGCTACCTATAATTATGTTCCCAGAAGAAACATAAAAACAAGAACGATGTCAATTGCCTCAAGCTCGCGAGTGAGCCGGTGCCTCTTGTCCACGGATTGTAACCCTAGAGGCAGCGACTATTCCTCGATCCTCTGGACACCCACTGGAAATACGAACCGGTTGATTAGACCGTTTTTCAATGAGAGATTGAGCGCGACTTTGACAGCAACTCTCCGGCCACAGTCGTCAAACTGTCTGACAGCAAGGAACAGTATCCCCAAAACCAGCGCAGCCCTGGGGAGGAGGGCGTTTCACTGGTGGAGTGACACTACAAAACAATCCGTAAATAGTCGCTGCAAAGCACTTCGCGTCTTAAATAGTCCGTCTTTCTTCCGGCCTACCAAACAGCCAGGAACGAGTGCTAACAAATCATCAGGGAGGCGAAAGAAAAATCTAGGATCGACTTCCTCGATGC
Organism: Armigeres subalbatus; assembly: GCF_024139115.2. Classification (NCBI taxonomy): domain Eukaryota; kingdom Metazoa; phylum Arthropoda; class Insecta; order Diptera; family Culicidae; genus Armigeres; species Armigeres subalbatus. Next base: position 330,229,298 of record NC_085140.1, on the reverse strand, counting down.
CATTAATAGCGACCAATCTACAATCAAATTGTGCAGACTCCATAGAGTCAAGGTCTGCCGATCAATCCGAAATGGAAGAGGTTATTGGAAAATAAACAACTTGTGTGGCCTCCTTTTGGTATATGTTTGCAAGACAAGTAGTTCTTGGTGTTATCATGGGTCCCAGGTAGTCTACGAACTCCATAGAGTCAAGATATGCAGATCAACCTCCGTAATGGAAGCAGTTATTGAATAACAAACAAGTTGAGTTACCTCTTCTTAGAATATGTTTGCATTTCAAGTACATCTTGTGGTTGTTATGAGTTCCAGGTAATTTACGAACTCCATAGAGTCAAAGTCCGCGGATCAACCTTCGTAATGAAAGAAGTTCTTTGGTAATTACGACTTGTGTGACCTTTTTTGGTATATTTTTGTATGCCAAGTAGTTCTTGTTGTTGCCATGAGGTCCAGGTAGTCTATGAACTCCCTAGAGTAAAGTTCTGCGGATCAACCTTCATAGTGGAGACAGCTATTGCTGAATAAGAAATTTGTATGACCTATTTTGGCATATATTTGTCTTCCAAGTAATTCTTTTTGTTGCCATGGGTACCATGTAGTCTACGAACTCCATGTTGTCTGTGGATCAACCTCCGCAATGGAGGCAGTTTTTGGAGAATAAGCAAGTTACGTGACCCCTTTTTGTAATATGTTTCTATTTAAAGTAGTTCTTTTTGTTGTTGGGTTCCAGATTTTCTACGAACTCCATAGACTCAAGTTCTGCAGATTAACCTCAGTAATGGAGGCAAATATTGAAGAATAAACAAGTTGTTGTTTGCATTGCAAGTAATTCTTATTGTTATCATGGGTTCCAGGTAGTTTACGAACTCCCATAGAGTCGAGGTCTGTAGGTCATTCTTCGTAATTGAGGCTAGTGGCATGTGGCATTTTTAAATCATGACGATGGATATCTGGTTACGTAGCTGAAGCGCATGCACCATTTTCCAAACAAGCCGATATATCTTTGATTACGCATGTAGACCTTATGGCCTTATTCCAGGGGTTTCTTAGATGACCATGAACATATGTAATGAACGCAATCTATGTACGTACCACAAATGGCTAGTACCACTTTTCAAACAGGCCATTGGACCTCTGGTTACGCGTGAACTCCTTCAGGCTTATCTTCAGGGATTTTTTGGATGACCATGAACATATGACATGACCGTATTCTATTTTATGTACTACTAATGGCATATATCTCTTTTCAAACAGGCCGATAGACATCTAGTTACACGTGTAGACCTTAGGGCCACATCCGACGATTCAAAAATTAATAAGCAGTATAGTAGAACTATGTGCTCGATTTGGCGAATTGTAGTGCTTATTGTTTACTTGGGTATGCCATGAACACATTATATCATATGAATCACAGAAGACAGGTCCCAACTTAAGGAGGCTGTCGAAGACTATAAAATACTTAAAAATGGGGAAAAACTGCATATTTTATAAACTTTTGAATGATAAATGAATGAGACCTATCATATAAATTTATGAGTTCTCGGATGGCCTAGAATACTTGAAATAAAAAAGATCGACTTACTAATGATGTATTTTTTATATGAACGAAGACCTATAGCTCTTGGTTATTCCCTTAAAATACCTTTTTTTATAGTTCCTAAACCTTTAATACTATTTTAAGGCTTCTTGGCGCACCAAGAACATATTAACGCCTCAAGGCTTAAACAATTGGACGATCCGGATACCATACGTTTGAACACCCCTCGGAATCTCTCTGAACTACATTACTTCCCTTTTGTAATACCGCGGCGCTCTTGTGTTGCCTTTTGAATTCAGCCAAAGTGGACTATATTCGTAATAGAGTATATTGAACATTACGTTTTTTTTACCCGTAATTTTTTTTACGCTTTAAATTCCAAACAGCGTCCCATCTTTTTACGCCCAAAATTCCAAATAACGATGACTCTTTTTATGCCCAAGATTCGCAATAAAGCTCACTCTTTTTACACTCTGAGTCACTCTACGCTCCCCCGTTTTGGGCGCAGAAAGAGGTTTTGCAGTATCAGCATTCCAAATTGTTGTATTGGATAGATATATAGGGTATAGGCCCCGCATCTGGACGCCTGGAGATTTTGAGAAACTAAAGATTTGGGGGATCACCGGAAATCTACTAATATTTGTCAAGAATTTCCTTTCAAATCGCTTATTCCAAGTCCTGCTCGGGAATCAAAAATTCAAAACAGTATAAATTTGAGGTCCCACAAAGTTCCGTAGTCGCGGTCACTCTCTTCCTGGTCGCGACAAAGGATATTTCGCCAAGCTTCCCAAAGGTATCTATATTCCGGTTTACGTGGCCGACATCCTCCTTATCGCGACTGGGAAACATTTCAAATCCAATCGAAGAAAAATCCAACCTGCCGTCAAAGATGTGGCCAGATGGGGTAAGTCCGTCGACTACCACATGATGGCTGAAAAATGGCTCCACCACAGTACCCCGAACGCAATTACCCCGAATAAGACAGTACCCCGAAAACAATTACCCCAAATGGGACACTACCCCGAAATTCATTACCCCGAAAGGCCAGTACCCCTAAAACATTTCGAATCTGTAGCTTTCCAGTATCATTTTTCAAACTCACAGATATTGATGAATCCATAACGACAATCTTTGCAAAGAATAAAAAGAGTTAGAGTTACCGTAATCCGGGGTATCATTGATCAATTTTTTCAATGTTTTGTAAATATTTCCTCCGTAAATTAAATGATTGCTTTTTTCATATTTTTAAAACGAGTACTGCTACGTGTAGAACGTTTGAGGCTATTGTTCTTGATTATTTGATAATTATAAAATTGTTTTAAAAATCTGTTTTGTCTAGTTTTTCGAATTTCCAATTTGGGGTAACTTTGATCATCAATCATTTCACTTTGTTACGTCTATAAAGCAAGCGTTTGTAAACGCCTTAAGGTAGGCAATTACTTTTGAAATCCTTATACTGAGGCGAAGCGTATTGATTGTTTCGAGTAAGGCATCATGACCGCTAGGTGAATTATCTGGTTTTTCAACAATAAAATCAAAATTTTGAAACAAAAATATGGATAAACAAAGAAAATAAGATTACTTATCACCCAATTGTAGGTACGATCTCAATTTTTTGTTATTATGCTTGTTTTGAGTGCTTTTTTGGCAGCTTACTGTGAGTTAACAAAATGATGTTGATTTTATTTTTCAAACTATGGCAAAAATTAAATGCAAATTCTAGTGGAGATTATATTATTCGGTAGCAAATTTAGTCAAGATTAAAATACCTAACTCATAATAAGTAATCGTAATAACAGAAAGTAATACTTTATTCATATTTTGAAAATGGTTCAACTGATCAATGTTACCCCGCTGATCAATGTTCCCCCGGATTACGGTACTTGGAAAAACGCATTGAAGATTTAACCAACTGTTTAACCAACAATGTTGATTTTTCATCTAGTTAACTTAAATTGTCATTCCATCCCATTATTACCAGAACAACTACTATTCTACGAAATATAGTAAGGATGTGATAATGTCTCTTTCAATAGGACGTGTTTGCAGAGGAGATAATGCTTTCTTAAAATGAACGCGTTTGCCCGGTATAAGGCGAACAGAGGAGATGATGTCTTTTTTGAATGAACGCATCTGCCCGGTATAAGGCGGATAGTGGAGATAAGGCCTCATCTCCTCTATCCGTCTTATACCGGGCAGATGAATGCGTTTGCCCGGTGTAAGGCGAACAGAGGAGATGATGCCTTCTTTAAATGTACGCGTTTGTTCGCCACCAGGCACACAGAGCATATAATGCCTTCTTTATGCGCTTGCCCGGTATAAGGCGATCAGAGAAGATAATGCCTTCTTTAAATTAATCCTTTTTCCTTGTACAAGATACACAGAGGAGATAATGACTTTTCAAATGAACACGTTTACCAGGTACAAGGCACACGGGGGAGATAATGCCTTCTTTATGCGTTTGAGGCGAACGGAAGAGAGGATGCCTTCTAAAGGGTGTACGGAATCAAATTGCACTACTTTGAACTACTCGCCAAAAATTAGTCTATCAACCGATTGTCATGAAATTTTCAGGGACTGAAATACAATATAGAAGCTTTGACTATGTATCACTGTTTCACTATAATTCTTAAATACATCCAAATGCTGAAACTTTTTTCTTAAATGAACTCATAAGATTTTGTACATGTCCCTGACTAACATTTTTCATCCTGCAATCTATCCCAACAAAAAAATTAACTAATTTTATTGTCGCAGTCGATTATTAAACTTAATTAAAGTCAACTTTCCCAAAGATACCATATTTTTTGACGCTTCTAACTATTACAAAAATCGAAAACAAAAAATCAAAAAAGTGCTGCAGTGTGAACCGGCCTGAACAATGAGATTGATGCTCTCTCAAAATCTGACAAATATCAGTCCAAAATTGGATTTCAGCGCTTTTCTTATTTTTTTGATTTTGTTTGTTTACTGTAGAAGCGACAAAACAGAAAATTTTTTGAAAAGTTTACCTGTATTAGTCGGATAAACGAAAATGTTAACGTTGGAGTTAGAAACCAATACGAAATGTTGACGTGAAAGGCCAAATTAACGTTTTATGTTCCGTAATAATCAATTTTGGAGGCTTCCGAAGCTCGTGTTTTCATTCCAGACCAGTATCTTTCAATCTGCCGCAATTCTGGTGATATCGGGGTCAAAGGCAAAAAATTGGATTACTAACATCTTTTTATAAGATGTGGAATATGGAGGTGAATGCGCAATATTTATTTTCACTACTGGAAGTTTCTTAATGAAATTCACGCAGTGTGAATAACACATGCTGAAGCCGTCTTTCACAAAATTTCGTTGTAATCAGCCCAGTAGGTGAAATGTTATCGACTTTTGAAAGTGGTGCAATTTGATTCCGTACACCCTTTACAAATTAACGCTTCTATCCGAAACAAACAGAGCTCTCTCTCACCTACACACAATATATTACTCACTCACTACCTCCACCTTACTACCTATTCCTCACTAACTATTACTCACTCACCTACTCTTACTCACTCACCAGCTCTTACTCACGCACTTACTCTCAATCTCTCAATCACTCCCAGTGACTCACTCCCACTGATTCACTCCTAATCAGTACTGCAAAAGGTCGTGATCATCATAAGACAGAGAGAAAAGCGCTTTTTTATATCTGGCGACCAAATGACAGAATCGCAGGTTCATTGGTCAGTTTAGCATGAAAAGCCGTCATGAAAGGATGTTAATCATCCACTCTCTCTTATTCACTCACTCATTCACTCTTGCTCACTCTCTCACTCTTACTCGCTCGCTCATACTTATCACTTATTTACTTTTACTCGCTCACTCACTCACTTTTGCTCATGCACTCATGCACATTCTTACTCACTCACTTACACTTACTCACTCACTTACTCTTGCTCACTCACTCACTTTTAATCACAAGCTCATTCTTACTTACTCACTCACTCGCTATTACTCATTCATTCACTCTCTTACTCACTCACTCACTCACTCACTCACTCACTCGCTCACTCACTCTTACTCAATTACTCGCTCTTACTCACTCTTACTCACTTACTCGCTCTGACTCACTCACTCACTCTCTATTTCTCAATCACTCTAACTCACTCACTCACTCTCACCCACTCACTCACTTTTGCTCACTCGCTCTTACTCAATCACTCACTCTACCCATGCGCTCAGTTACTCTTACTAGCTCACTCACTCTCTATTACTCACTCACTCTTACTCTGGCGTACTGGTTTCCTGGGATCAAACCCCACTGAAGGAAGTGGTTACCCTACAATACATTTTTCGAATGTATTGTAAATTTGGTATTTGGTATAGGAAAATACTCCTCCGTCACTGATCCGATCTGGAAAGTGGTTCTGATTGCTCAATTGAGCTGAGAATTGCAAAAAGGGCAGTTGGTATGTTGCAGAACAAGTTCACAGAACATTGTACGATGATTAAATTAACTTTTATATAGTTTTCGGGTGATTTACTAGGAGCTGGGTTGTGTGCTTTTGGATTTATTAATCGAATCTGCTCTGTGGAATTTAACCAATTTATTTCCCATACTAAGCTGGGCCAGTCTATTGTATTGAATTTATTTATTGCATCCTCGACGTCACCTCCCGTCCCTCAAAACTAATCCTAAACAATGCCTATTTGCAGAGTTGGAATTCGCCCTTAGCTAGAAGCGAATCTAGGCGGCCGAAACCGGAAAGCATACTACTATCAGCGAGTGACACACATCACCCCAGTAATATTTTGGTTTTATGTTGGTTTTATGGAAGTCATGAAGAGCTTTGAAGACGGCTATAAATCTTAAAAAAAATACTTGGGTAATATGGAGACTGCCGTAAACGAAATCAGGCGACGAAAAATCAGAGAAACTTATGCAACCCGGTAAGGTGATGAAATGTGAAAAGATGTCGGCCGAGGACACCAGGAATGGCTCCACTGCCGGAGTCGCGCGTCACGTTAAATCCGTTCAGCCACGTTGTCGTAGGCTTCTGCGGACCGGTGACTGTAATAGTCGGTCGAATATCGGAGAAGCGGTACATATGTTAGTTTTGTATATCTGCATGCTTACGAGGGCTGTTCACATCGAAGTTGCTCACAGCCTGACAGCGTGTTTGATGGCTAACTTACCGAAGAAGGTAATTCTAAAAGTTAAAGGTTATCTAATTTTAAAATTAGATAAAGAGTTTTGACTGTTGACAGAATAGAAATAGAAACATAGGTGATTGATAATCACCGACTTTCATATGACTTAAATCAAGGTAGTTTTCCATGAAGCCACGATATTGCTGGACAAGGATTTTGTGCGATCGAAGCGATATCCTGAAGTGATGAACTGCACTGCGGAGGTTGTCACCAAGATTATCCGCCAGAATTGCGCCTAACTGTCATAGGAAATGCTCTTTACAAGCAGTTTCATCTTATCGTCAAGCAAATGGTTGTTATATCGATCAGTAGACCATTAGTAGGGTCTATGAAGCGAAAGACCGTGTAGCTTCGCCACACTCCTCTAGAACAAGAACCGAAACCTTCCGATTGGAGCAAATATCGTAATGATTGTTAGGTGGTTTATTTTTTTTCTCAAATAACATCGCGCCAGTTTAGCCTCATCCGTTATAAGTCCAGATTACTTTTTTATCAGAATGTTTCTACTTTAATACAATGATGATTTCATGCGAATAAAGGGTCGTTTCACACGAAACGAGCCCCCCACGCGCAGGTTCGATCGTTTCCCAAACGCCTGGCTGACTTGTTGGGAAATAATCCGAAATTTCCATGAAATCATAATTTAATTGAAATTGATTTACATACACTGAATTCTGTTTTTACACGATTAACATTTTCTCAATGTTGCACTCTTCCCAAATGTTTAACTTATATTAATTATCATGTGATTTTTCTTTGATTTATTTAGGATGTTTTGAAACATGTTGCGAAGATTTTGATGCTAAATTGAAGTCACACGATTAATAATACGAACGAAAAAAATCGTTTAAAAACAGAATCCTGTGTATTCCTTGTTTTACAATTTCTAGGAATTCTACTTAGTTTTCAATAGATTTAGCATAAAATTTATCGAGTCTCTGATTTGATGATAAAAAAAACACCTCTAAATAAAATTACTATTTTTGGAACAGTGATGTATTCACAAACATTCCAAAGAGATATGTTTACGACATTAATAAAAAATAGGCATAAAGAAAACTATGTATTACTCTTGCAGGAAGTCTAAAACCTTCACCCCACCCATGAAGCTCTTGCTACTGTAACGTACATCGAGTAATTGAAATTCTCCGAACAAAAAATAACAATTCCACACAAAAACACGACAAGACCATTTCCCGGACACTCACTCTTCATTGGGAGAGAAATCTGGCAGCCGCAAAGTTTAAGATCTTTTCCGGCTTCCTCCTGACCGAGCCAAGCCACATCACAGGCGATAGGAACAATCGTTTCCGTGGTCCCCTTCCACAGCTCCGGCAGAGCACAGACCATAGGAGGAAGAAAGCTTGGGTGAACTGAAAACTTGAAGACGACTCGGGCCCGAGGAGTAGTGGTGGTGGTGGTAAGGTTTGTTTGCTGTTTTGTCAAAGTTATGAACTCCGCTATCCCACCTCCGCCGCAGCAATGGTGCTCTTTTCATTTATATCGTTCCCATTAGGGACTTTGGGAGATCAAAGTTATGAAAGCTTGTGCCCGGGGTGGGAGCACAGAAAAAGAGCAACGGAAAAAAGTAATTCCCCCAACTTATATACATTAAATGATGACGATCAAGAAAGCTTGGTGCGGAAAAAACTCAGAACTGGGACCAAGCGACGACGGTGATTATGTGCTGGGAAAAAAACGTAAGTTCATAGGGACTTGTAAGTTAGTCAGGTTTCTTGACCTTTTGTTGATAAGCTTCGACACTGGAATACATATTCTCTTGTGGTTAATCCCTTCATCTCCCTGCGAATCGTAAACGGGGTATACTTTTAATTGAGTATTAGCCGCAACTGGCCTTCGCAATTTTTTCACTAGGATTAAGGCAGGTCTGTGATAGACTACAATCCCGAGCAGCGCAATTCAGATCCATCTGGTTGCCTACATACAACTCAATTCTCGGGGAGCGCTCTGCTTTGAGGGAATTCTTGCTTCCATTTCAAGCTTTCGATATGAATATCTGTTCAAAATAATTTTCTTTTGGATGTTCTGATTTTTCAAATCGGAACTGCGAGGGTCGATGTAATTCGTTCGTAGCTTCACCAGCAAAATACCGATCTAGTGTACATTTTCAAACGTTTTAATTAATGTCTCATTGGTTCTCTTGTTGTTGTATTCTGAGTCATTTTTTGCTTTTCTTCGCTCGTTTATAAACTTGAAATTGAAAATTGAAACCCATTAACTGTTATAGGCATATTTCACACTCAACCTAAATATTGTGAATAAATCAACGCACTATCCGATAGATACAACAATAACCGTATATTCCTATCTTCTCGCCAATAGCAAACTATAACACTGGTAGATTACTGGTTTTTACAACCCACGGAAAAACCACAACTCAACTCCTGCGGTATGGAAGCACATGTGCCACTGCGGAAGCCACTGTCGTATTTTCGGGTAGCCAATAACAACAACAGCAGCAGCAGCCACCGCGGAGAGCTTCATGGAGCCCATTTTGGCGCAAAACGTGCGCACCAGTTTGTCAGCAAAGTGACATACCTACATACTATTTTTTTTCCTACAGTAGGCAAAGTTATCTACATCGAGGATATCACCCATTCCATATCGGGCCCGCTGCAGTACAGCAGTCACATTTTCAAAATCGTTTGCTGGGTGGATGTTGCTGCACGGTCCCGAGCGCCGAGAATATGGGTTACCAAAACAGGTCCTTTTACGGAGCACTGCCCTGCTGTGTTGGATCCGATTCATTCCAGGAAGGTCGTTTTGCTTGTGCGACTTTTTGTTCCGATGCTGCTGTAGAATTTTCTCGGCTTTTATGCGTTCAACGGATAGAATTTGCATGGATGGGAAGCTTTATAGAAGAGCGGAAAAAAGAGCAGCCCAAAGCACAGGAAGGTGAACACTTTGAAACACAGTGAGTAACGAGCGTACGTGTTTTCCCCAGCTCGTAGAGCGGGCTGCTAATGGAAAAAGAACTGACTATCAATAAGGATGATCCATAAATGATGCGATATGATGGGACACCATTTAGGTTGAGTTGTTATGTTGGTGCTTCAGCGCAAATTGGTTCTACGGTGAAATGGTGCTGTAGGTTAGGTTGAAGGGACTGTAATAGGTTTCCGATGAAAGCATAGCAGTTGAATCATCTATATTAAATATAAACAGCAACATTTCAAGACTGGCTTGATAAATGAGAGTCTTAGCTAACAACATAGTCTGATGTTAATATGTACGTTATGTGGAAGGTATTGATTTGGAAAATGTATTGGAGGTAACCACTTTCCCTTCAATGGGACTCGAACCCATGACCCTACAGTACACTAGACTGATGCTTTAACCAACTAAGCTACGAAGGACCTCCGTCGCCCTTCGCAACCTAGCGGCTACTGAACGATGGTCATGGGTTCGAGTCCCATCGAAGCGAAAGTGGTTACCTCCAAGTGCGGCAGACTGGGTTCGAACCAAGGACGTCGGGGTCGGGAGGCCGGTATGTAGACCACACGCCCATCGACGCTTGATTACTCAGGAAAGTAACTGCGTATACGAATCACTGTTGGTGGAATAATCAGTCGAAGATTCATAAGGCGCCAGTTATGAATTTCGATAGTCCAGTTCGCTGAGTGCGGAAATAGGCAATTAACTTTGATTGAACTGAACATAGTCTGGTTTGATAAGTTTATAACCGTACGCCGGACCGTCTTCCCCTTTTTAGGTACTTAAGTACGATGGTTTATGCGCCACTCCCGTAGGAGACCATCGACCGTGTTCAAATGTGCCCGACCGTTGAGACCCTCTAAGGACGAAGGTTCCTTTTTTCCCAATAAGTATGGAAGACAGGTGGCTAACTTAAATTGCGCCTGTGAAGGACGCTACTAGTAACGGCTTAATAAAATAATTGCCAGTTACCTAGTTACAACCGCCGGCCAGTGATGAAACTATGTGGAGGGGGTTTATCATCACTGGTAAAGCGACCAAACTTTCCGTCAACCCAATCGTGTCGAATTAGAGAGTTGCCCGGTTGGTTTCGGAGCCAACCTCCCCAGTAGAAAAATACTGCAAAAAAAACTACAACGAAAACGAACTACATTGAATACTCTCAACCAGTTTCAGTTCATTCGGGACCTCAAATAACAAATAATTTACAAATGCGTTTAGTCGGCAGTGTTTTTTAAATAATTCACGACATTGAAAGAACAGCGGAGCTTTTATCCCAACTTACTCTAGCTTTATTTTACCAACACTAGTGTTCTCCTCATTTCCACTGTTTGCCTATCTCCTCGCTTCTACAGTTCTACACCTTTCCCATTAATGCCTAATTGGTCGGTCCCTAGCCTCCTATCGTGTGTGCTCTCCTGGTGTGATTCACTCAACAGAAACGTGCAATTTTCTCGTTCAAACGCAACGACTATTGTGCTTAATCGGCACTCAACATATTTCTCACGGCGAATCCGTGTCTTCGCCTAGCAACGGAATAGGCTATGTAGCGGCGGAAAATCACATGCGCATGTATTTAGAAAGGAGTACTTAGTTTGAATGGACGACTTACGCGGCGTCCATGTGATCACTTGCGGACGATGGCGGTAAACTACACGTTGATCGCCGGCGGGTCGGCGGGTTGCCTAGATGCCGATGCTGCTACGGCTGGTATCGAATCGCTGTGCGGGTTGGCGGTTGGGCTAGTTGGGCTAGCTGATGATGCTGCGAATGCGGTTGTCGCCTACGGATGCCTTTGCTCCGGATAGAAAACTTACGGTCTCATACGATTGGTTTGGCGTGACGCGGCACGTGCATCGATGTCCGTCGGTCGTCACCAACGTAGGGAAAAACGTTTGCCTTCTCTTCTTCTTCTTCTCTCTTCGGTGATGCCCTGCCTAGGGTGCGTTGATTGGCGATCGCGCCCCTCTTCTGACGTGCCCCGGGAAAACCTCGCAAGCTGATGGTGGGGTCAAGAATGGCCTCGATGGTTCGGTGTGGGTTGTCGGGCGTCGTAGCGGCGTGGTCACGGATTTAAATACACGAGACGACCGTTGCACGTTGAACGTGTCAGCACAATATTTCCACCAATAAATTGCAAAATTTACCTGTCGTTATCAACCACCAGCACACACGATAACATACCGTTTAACTTTTGCACACACGACTAATAAGCTACGCTATCTGAGGGAAAGGTTTTAAAAATTAATTTCTTTGCACTAGGCTTTATTGAAGATTCACTAATTGAAAACACTTGGTGCGGCTTTTACCTTACCCAAGCTACCACGGCGCGAGAACACTTGGGCCACTCCTGCCTCTTCCACGGATCAGTTCGAAGTGAATCTGATCACTTCAATAATCCTCAGATTAACCGCCGAAATAATTTCGTCACCGTAAATCACGAATCACGACACCGACGGTTACTCTCATGCTCATGACAATCATTTTCGCGCATGTTTTCGCACCTTTCTGTCCATGTAAGAGGGACTTCGGAAAAGGTCAATAAATCTTCAAAAGAATCTCAACAGGTCGATGCACGCCGAAGCTCATATGCAACTTTTGCGGGATCAAGCAATCTTGGGTGGCTTACGCAATTTAATCCCACGGTATCTCACAACCTGAGTTGGATCTCATAAATTATTTAATTCAGGGGAAATGCAGAAAGTGGTTTCTGTTTTCCTCATTAGACTGGTTTAAACTTTTATTTAACTTTATTGATTTAATTACTTCTACCGTGAAAACGAATAAACATTTAATAAGAAACAAAGAACAATAATAACAATTAGATTATTTACAATGATTGTAACGACCCGAAGGCTCGTTACAAGTTCTGTGTACTTTTTATGCGCGTATAACTAATTATCAACTAACTGACAATTTGGGTTTCATACCCTAAATATTCCCAACATAGCAAGCGTACAATTCTAAAGTGCCTGCATTATACAAGTGGCGCAATATTTCTACCTTTAAGAACCTTGTGCTCGATTGGAACAACTGATTTGACAGCAAGCGCACCGTTCCAATTTTGACACTGCATCTCTTTGTTATGAGAACAGCCTCTTTATACAAATCCTCAAAATATTCCACATTTATTGCTGGAAACAACGTTTCCTGATTTTCATAGGTCGTATACTGCCCACAATCGCATACCTGTCCCATATGAATAGGAAACCCAGCAAAGATGTGACTAATCCAAGTCGGACTCGCGTGGCATGTTAGAGGTGAGCACCCAACTCAGACTCACATGGTATGTTAAGGGCGAGCACCCAAGTCAGACTCGCATGGCATGTCAAAAGTGAGAACCTAAGTAAGACCCACATGGTGTGTCAGAGCGTGTCATGAGGAGTGGCAGGGTGTGCTAGAGTGAGCACCCAAAAAAGTTTCAGGTTTGTGTGCTAGAGCGTGAATCAGGTGGTAGGGTGAGCACCCAAGTTAGACTCACATGGTGCGTCAGAAAGAGTGTCAGGGTGTGTTAGAGAGAGCACTCAAGTAAGCCTCATATATGATGAGTACCTGTGTGATCGTGAATGAGCGAGTACATTAAGTACTGCCCATCCCCAGAAGTAATGCTAGGAGGCAGTTCCTGGGGGAACCAGGGTAGTAGTAGAGAGGATAACTCAAGTAACCTTCTGTTGCTTGGGTAGGTTTAGTGGGTCCGGTGGACTGGTCTTCTGCCTTCCGCGCCATCCCCACTCCTTGAGTGATAATTTCAGGTGTCTGTATGCATCCCTCTATAAAAAAAGGCATTATAATGTTACTCGCAGGATCGCAAGGCTAGCGATCGTTAAATGTAGAAAGCAATAACGAATCAAACCATTTAGACCAGCGTGTTCTTAACTTAATCTGTCAATCCCCATTCCACACTAACTTTTTCGTTTTCGGCTAAATTGGGCACCGCTGTAGCTCAGTAAATTTTAAAACTAAACTTCGGCAGAAAATTTTGTTTATTATTCTCAGCAAAATATTTGCTGTAACTCGGCAACTGAAACGTCACTTTTACTGAGATCTCGGCAGAAATTATGTTTGCTGAAGCTCGGCGGTGCCCACATCGGGAAAATAAACAAAAATGCTGAGATCTCGGCTAAAAAAAAATAACTGTGCAGACTAGGGAGTGAGTGTTAGTAATGGACCGTCGTTTCGTTATAGCTTCTCGAGCTTCTTGACAGATTGTAGTTCTGCTGCACCAGGTGACAAGCAGCAGGTATCAGCAACGTGTTTCATAGATGAAACGATAAATAGATGATGTGTAGGCACGTTGTATTCGCTAACACCTGGTCTGTGGTAGAACGTTCACCCATAAATCCCGCCTGGTACTGCCCCACGAACTCTTTTGCAATTGGTGTTAATAGGCGGCATAAAATTTGGGAGAGTACCTCGTTGGCAGCGTTCGGCAATGTGATTGCGCGGTAGTTGCTACAATCCAGCTTATCGCCCTTTTTGTATGCCCCACGACACCTTCCATCCACTTCTGCGGCAGTACCTCATCCTCCCAAACCTTGGTAGTTACTCAGTTCCTGGAGATTCGGAACTGGAAGTCGCATGTCCTCCGCGCGTGTTCCTAGTTTCATTTCCATACCGCCACCGTTGTCTGCCACATCGCCATTCAGGTGCTCTTCGTATTGCTGCCGCCACCTTTGGATCACCTCACACGCTCGTTTGTTAGAAAGTTCCCATTTATGTCCTTACATAAATCGGGCTGTGGCACGTGGCCCTTACGTGAACGGTTCAACTTCTCATAGAACTTTCATGTGTTATTAGCGCGGTACAGTTGCTCCGTCTCTTCACGGTCTCGATCTTCCTGCTGGCGCTCTTTCCTCCGAAAAATCGAGTTTTGTCTGTTCCGCGCCCGTTTGCATCGTGCTTCGTTCGCCCTCGTGCGGTTTACAGCGATTTCGCCCATGCTGCATTCTTCTCCTCAACTAACTGCTCACATTCGCCCTCATACCAGTCGTTTCTCTGATCCGAGAACACCGTGCCTAGTGCAGCGGTTGCGGTGCTTCCAATCAATGGTGGATCAAATATCTCTCTAGCCATCTTCAAGAGACGCTGCGCCTAGCTGCTCTTCCGTTGGGAGTGCCACTTCCAGCTGCTGCGCGTAGTCTTGGGCTAGTCTACCGTCTTGCAGCCGCCTAATGTTTAGCCGCTGCGGACGACCCCGACGTGTGTTGTACACCGTCGAGAGTTTTGAGCGCAGGCATACTGCAACGAGGTAGTGGTCGGATTCAGTATTCGCACTGCGGTAAGTGCGTACTTTCGTGATGTCGGAGAAGAATTTACCGTCGATTAGAACGTGGTCGATTTGGTTTCCCGTTACCTGAATATGTGATTTTCATGTGGCTTTGTGGATATTTTTGCGGGGGAAGAAAGTGCTTCGGACTACCATTCCGCGAGAGGCTGCAAAGTTTATGCATCGTTGGCCGTTGTCCTTCGATACGTTATGTAGACTATACGGTCCGATGACCGTTCTATACATTTCCTCCCTTCCTACCTGAGCGTTCATGTCACCGATGACGATTTTGACGTCCCACAGTGGGCACCCATCGTATGTCTGCTCCAGCTGTGCATAGAACGCTTCTTTCTCGTCGTCGGGTCTCCCTTCGTGTGGGCTGTGCACGTTGATGATGCTATAGTTGAAGAACTGGCCTTTTATCCTCAGCTTGGACATCCTTGCGTTGATTGGCTGCCACCCAATCACGCGTTGGCGCATTTTTCCCAGCACTATGAAGCCGGTTCCCAGCTCGTTGGTGGCGCCACAGCTTTGGTAGAAGGTAGCCGCTCGATGCCCGCTTTTCCACACTTTCTGTCCTGTCCAGCAGATTTCCTGCAGCACTACGACGCCGAAGTTGCGGGGAAGTAATTCATCGTAAATTATCGACATGCTGTGGGATTACCATTTTATTATCCAGTGAACTGTCCCTTACTCGATTCTGAAGGAACCATAGAGTTAGGGAGGAATCGAGATAGGGAACACATTTATATTTTTCAGCAAATATGGAATTCTTTTCATAGCATGTACAAATATGGTTTAAGGTCATTTGGTCGAATGCCATTTGACCGAAAGGGTCATTTTCGGATGAAGAAGTCATTTGACCGAATAGTTAAAATTGTTTCCTTATCGAGAGAAGGAAGAAGTGAGATTTTCGATGTGAACAGTTAAACGTAAGAACTTAGAGGTGACAAATGAAATATTCCAGGTGAGTGCATGGTAGTGAGAAGTGAGTAGTGAGAAGTGAGTACTGAGAAATGGAAGTGAGTACTAAGTAATGAGATGTGTGCAGAATCAAAAGAGAAGTGAGTAGTAGTAAATAAGAAGTGAGAAGTGAGTGGTGAAAAGTGAGTGGTGAGAAGTGAGAGGCGATAGTTGCGAAGGGAAAAGTAGGATGTGAATAATGAGGAAAACAGGAGCAAGAGGTGAGAAGTGAGGAATGAAAATGGTGATGTGAGAAACGACATGCTTAGAAGTGCGAAGTGAGTGGTGAGATATAAGACAAAAAGAACAAATAAGAAGGGGGCAGAAATAAAGACGAATGAAGAAGAAGGAAAAGGTACGAAAGAATAACGAAAGATAAATGAGAATAAAGAAGTACGGAAGATAGAACGAGAAAAAAGGATGAGAACGGGAGAAGATAGAAGGAAGAAGGAAGAAAGAAAAATAAATGAGGAAAAGAGTAAATAAGAATGAAGGAAGTAGAAAGAAACAGGTAATGAAAGAAAGGAAAAGGGAGCAAAATAGCAATAAATCGGAAAGAATAAGGATTTATTTCACAATTTTCAATTCTCACATCTCACTTCTCTTCAGTCACATTCCACTTCTCACTCTTTTCTCCAAAGTTCACACTTCTCATTTCTTAGTTCTTACTGCTCATTTCTCACTTTCCACTTCACTCTTTTTACTGCTTATCACTTAGCTCTTCCTACCTCTCTTTTCTCATTCCTCTCTTCTCACTTCTTACTTCTCACTTCTCACTTTTCACTTTCTTCTTCTTACTTTTCCATTCTCACTTTTTACTTTTCGCTTCTCTTTTCTCATTGCTCACTACTCATTTCTCACTAAGCACTTCTCCCTGCTCAATTCTCAATTCCCAATGAATCGCCTGCTTTGAGCGTGCTTACAGCGGCACACTAAGAGTTAACTTTGATAAATCAGTATGGTGAAAGGCATCTAATGTTTAATATTTCGAAAATAGGCACTTTAATCGAAAAAATATTTGGTAGACGTAGTAGCGGACACCTTACTGCATAACTGGTACCAAATAGTTTTTCGTGAAAAGCTCCTACTGTTGAGAAAACCCGCGTTAGATGTCTTTCGCCATACAAATTCCTGGTGGTTAACTCATGCTGGCTATTTTGCGCATATACTATAGCGCCTTGATGTGAAAGCGGCGAGTAGCAAATCAGCCACTGCCAATAATGAATCGACTGCTTTGAGCGTGCTTACAGCGGCACACTAGGAGTTAACTATCTGAAATCAGTATGGCGAAAGGCATCTAAGGTTCGATTTCTCAAAATTAAGCACTTTAATCGAAAAAATATTTTGTAGGCGTAGTAGCGGACACCATCCCTCATAACCGGTATCAAATAGTTTTTTATTAAAACGAACAGTGGGTAATGTCTGTGACATAACCGCTAAGTGGACGTAGGACTTCCCTCGACCATGCCTTTAAAATACATAATATGTCCAAATTTCTCACATCAACTATTTTGGATAAATAATCGGCGTTGCATACCATTCCTTGGCAAAATCTTCTCATCAAACCGACACAGAAATCAAATCTACCTCGAACAAAAATCATCAAAAAAAAAATCAGGAAGTATCTGTCCGGTCACGAAATATTAGCCTCGACAGTGGCAACCTTCCCACTGAAGGACTGCCTGAAATAAACCACAAGTTGGCTCAGCAGGGGATGTAGACTGTATCTCAGCCCTTCCACTGAAGGGCCTTCTAATCCGTGCGATAGCGACTGAAGGAGAACATTATTTTTAACTCTTAGAGCCTTGAAAAAGACTGTTTGCTTCGGCCAAGTGCAAAAAGTAAGAAAACGATCTTTTCAAATAACCGCGAATTTCTAGTGATGGTATAAAAAAGTCTGAATGCTCTGCGAGCGAATGCACTTTTCTTTTATACTACTTAATTTTGAATCTTCTCTGCTTTCGTGGGCCAATCAGCTAGTGTCTTGTATCCCGCTTCTTTGTCAGCCAAATCGTCATCATCATCAACGCGTTCGAGAAGGGCTTCTTCTTTTTTACGCTTGTTGCTCGCTGCTGGCGTCTATTTCTTAACGGGACTTTTGCTTGATACAGGCCAATAAGCCGGGAAAGCGAGCTTAGAATTGCAGTTCAGGTGGGAAGTACATGTTCTTTTCTGAGCCAACATTGTTAGTAGTAGAAGGAAGGAAACACCCGGACATGGGATTTCGGGTGATAAGATTTAGAATTCATAACATGGGACGATCATTCAGTCACGTTCGCTTTGTGTGCGGTCAGTATCAAACAATGTTTTTCTACATATTTTTTTATCAATGCCAATATTGCATTGATCAATGCATAGATATTTAACGTGTATTTGCTTAGAATTTAGTTTTGGGTCGCGCGGATTTGGCGCAGAATGGATTTTCATGTCGCGCGGAAATGGCGTGGTTTTGATTTTAGTCGGCGCGGAAAATATTTCAGGATCTCCGTAACAACCCTGCAATTTATATCTCGAAGGGAATTGAAAGCTTTGATATTGATCTCTATCATTGGCTCTCTAAAGAACCGTTTGTTTTTTGGACATACATGCTGCATCATGTTGCTTTTCTTCAGCCCGTCTCGGCTCATCACCGATGCCGGCCGGTCTCGGCTCGACTCTGCTGCTGCTGCCGGTATCTGCTCAGCATTGTTGCTTTGTCGGGTCTGGAGGGTGGACTCAGCTGATGATGGTGGCTTCGATGGTGTCGAGCCGAAAAAGCAATCGGTGCAGACTTCATTCCCTGCTAAAAGGTGTGATCGATGATGCGGTTGCTTCGCTTGTCCCGGTCAGAATGAAAGGAAAAAATCGCGTTGCGCTATTTTATGGCTTCTCGGCAGACCCAGCGGCTGCTCATTCGCTGGTGTCTGCACCAATCAGAACGTGGTAATGGAATGATGCAAGAATTAGGCGGTACCCATATTTATAGGTTCCCTTGATCTCGATGTTTTTCATTGAAAACAGTTTCATGCCTATTGAAACAAGTTTTCAGGTCTTATCAAGCATGGACATGAAAGGCATGCTTGAAATCTGTCGATTGAGGGGCTCACCGCAGAAATTCGTCCACTGAGACGAATGCTATTAACGTTTAAAATCTTTCAACACAGCGTAACGCGGTCGATTTGAATATTTTGAAATGACACCCGGTATAGTAAAGAGAGACGTAAGTCCTACGTCAAAAGTTCCTAATTTTGAGAAAACCAGCGTTAGATGTCTTTCGCCATACAAATTTCTGGCGGTTAACTCTTGCTGGCTATTTTGTGCATATACTATAGCGCCTGGATGTGGCTGCGGCGAGTAGAAAATCAGCCACTGCCAATAATTCATTCATTCCCACTTCTCACTTCTTACTTTTCACCTCTTACTGATGAGGAAAGGAAAGAAAGAGAAAAACCCAGATTAATCCACCTAGTGGTGATGGCGCCTTTCTCGCGCAAAAAGGTAATAAGGTCACTCCTGACGGAATCCAAGTTTCAAAGTGCTCGCGTTTTCAGAGGCACACCACTCGATACGGAGGCGGCGGACAACTGTCATTTTTGTTGATTTAGTTTTGCTGCGTCGCAGCATGCGTGAAATAATAAAAATGACAGTTGAGCTTTGCTTCCGTATCGAGTGCTGTGCCCCTGAAAACGCGAGCTTGGATTCCGTCAGGAGTGACCATAAATGTAGCCTTTACGCTTACACCTCGATGATTTACAAGAAAGGCAAAATAGTTACACCGCCTAATGTTATGACAGAAAATTTACACTAGTAGACGATAGATGGCGCTGCCAAAAGTTTCTCGAATTTCGACTTTCGAATTTTGACTTTCGGACAATTTCATAGTACTATGAAACTGAACAAAGAGCATACTCACGCCTGAATGCGTGCAACACGAGCATCTTTATAGTACGATGAAACTCTTAATGGGAGCAAGCCACGGATAAACTTTAAAATATTCATAGATGCAAGGCATTTTTCATAACACATTATTGTTCTATGTGACTATGTTTCATCACTATTTTAATATTATCTATTTTTTGCAATTTGCAATTATTATGAAATTCAATAGTGATCAACAGCGTTTTAGTCTCTGTCGGATGCAACTTGTTGCAAGAAAATCGGTTAATAGTTTCTATGTGAAAATTTGGCTAATATTTTTATGGCATTTTGTGCACACACACACGCACACATACACACACACACACACACACACACACACACACACACACACACACACACGCACACACGGACAGACAGACATTTGTTCAGCTCATCGAGCTGAGTCGAATGGTATATAACACTATGGGTCTCCGGGAACTCTATCAAAAGTCCGAATTTGGAGTGAAATGATAGCCTTTCGGTACAACTTAGTTGTACGAGAAAGGCAAAAAGATAGAAAGCAGAAGTAAATAGAAGGAAGAGGGAAGAAAGAAACATAAATAAGGGAAAGCTAAAGGAAAAAGAAAGAAAATAAAAGGAAGAGAGAATAAGGAAAATAAGGGCTAACTTAGGTCTTCTTACTTCATACTTTTCACTTTTTACTTTTCAATTCTCAATTCTTACCTTATACTTTTCACTTTTCGCTTTTCATTACTCACTTCTTAATGCGTAATTTTTACTTCGTATTTCTCACTCCAACTTCTCACTTCTCATTACTCGCTTTTCACTACTCACAATCTAAGTTTATTTTCAACTATTCAGCCATATTGCCCAAGACAGTGTATATCGTGCATGTAAACCGTTTCTGACAACATTGTGTTAGCGAGCTGAAAATACATTGGGAAATTACTTCGAATTAAAAAATATCGATTCAATGGAGTTTGAACTTCATTGAGCAAGGAAAAATATCAAGTTACAGAACATCGATTTAGGGAGAGTTCACAGTACTTGACAAATGATTCCATACTGTAACTCAAAAACCGTCAACGCGGCTGCTTAAATTTATTTAAAAAAATGCAAGATTCTCAAAGTATCTTAAAAGAAGGTGTCCATATCACACGTGGACAGGTTTGATAAGTTTTCGATACTCCCGTCACACCCCCGTTCCACATCTCCCTAAATTGTTTTTTGGAATATGAACAGCGTCTCACATAACTCACCTTTTCTGAATTATGCTTCCGGACGGCTTGAAGTATCACAGTATTTGTCAACAGTTTTTGACTAAGGAGTACGCTTCTTCTTTAATATCTTTAAAGGATTTACATTGCTAGAAAAAAAATATCAGCGTTGTAATGCGTTGTTTAGAAGTAAAAGCCATACTTTAAGGAAACATCTACAAATTACATAACCCTTAAAGGGGGAGAGAGGGTTGCCTGAAGTGTAACAACCAGTACAAAATTGTCAGATGATTCATACAAAAAGTGTGACATAGAGGGGAGGGAGTGGAAAATTGTCAATTTTTGCGTTACGTTGTTAATGGGTCTTCCCTAATGTTTTTGATTCAACATTCATAGTAATGGTAGTATTGATTAAACTTAAATTAAACAATAATTAAACAAATGAGCAAAAAAGACATAAGAACCCTTGACAGCCCATACGCGCAGTGCTCTATATCGCCTAAAAAAAATTATCCCTCACCAGCAGAGGCCATGCGAACCTCGCATCCCCGCCCTCATGACCGTGGCCCTAGTTATGCCTATGACGTAAGGTCCGTCTACTCTTCCAAGCTAAGTCAGTGCCATCAGCTCATCAATCTTTGACCGTTTCAAGTAAGACTTTTTCTTCGCCAGGATTCATAAAATAAAAATCACAACCTTCTAAAATTGACGACCATGAGAGTCCATGTGGCCTGCATATCGGTCAAGGTTTAAGCCAAATTCGCTATTCAACAGCAATGTACCGATGCTCCAATTCATAGCTCCTACATTCATAATACAAATAGCAAAGAATTGCATATGCTCCTGTTATTATTCTTTATTCTGTTTTCATTCACAAGCCAAAAATAATCAACGAAACTGATGCTTCATTGTTTTATGGAGTTTCTATTCATTCCCTTTGTTTATGCTTTCATTTGTGATAAAATGTACATTTTGAAGTTAATGAAAAATCTCTTATATTCACCCTACGAACCATTAGCAATGAAACCCAAAGCTCACTTCCCATACCTCATCATGCTATACTTTCATGAATTTATTCTATTTAGATGAAAGATACTCGTGCTCCGTTGGCACATGAATAAAAAAAGGAGGAATAAAGTTGGATGCTCGATGAAATTGTCTCCAGACTTTATTTTATTCTTATATGGGACGGAGACGTGTGTCGTTTCGCTTAGATTTGTTCTACACTTGGAAAAAATGAGGGAAAAAGTCTTAGCTTAGCCAATGTCATTCGAAATAGAAACTTAACCCATTATATTCCAGCTTCTTTCGGATAAGACAGATGCTTAAAAGTCCCAGCATTCTGCATTGTTGTGATTATTAAATCTTGAACGGAGGGATTATGCGTGACTGACTACCAAAGGATGCACGTCACTTCTTATAAATTGGTTCCTATTTTGTTTACTCTGTGCCAGTCATACTAATAGTAAAATTCAACTTACGTAAATAAAATTCTAACAGTCGCATCCGACGAGGCGCACAACGCATGAAAAACCTGTTAGCTAAGTGAATTGAAAATAAATAGCGTTCTACCCAATAATGATGGCGCCGCTGTTGCCGCTTCGCTTCGATGCAAGTTCAAGTTCCGTTCATAAGCCGTAGGAAATGAAGCGCCTTCCTTTGCCATTTGGTCCCTGTTTCTTTTCATGTATCCCACCACTAATGGGTAGAGATGCAGAACCGCATAATTGAACATAATTCCAAAATCTAGAGCGAGCAGTTTTGAATTTTGATTGTGACCGTCAAAATATCAGTACTATTAGAAATCGAAAATACTTAATCGTTTCGACTTCTAAATTGCCATTATTGAACATCAGATCAATCTTACAAAATATGTTGCTGTAAATGAAACGTAACTAGAAAAAGTCCTGTTTGACTGTGATTAATAGGACCAGAAACAGCGCTTGTAACCCTATTCACCTTTCAATGCAAAATGTACTCGTGATACTTTTTTTTTGAAAACAAATCGTGAGAGCTTTTTCCGGTTCGATGCCACTGAGGCGGCGAAAAAAAAAACGACACGCCAGTTATAAAAAAATCAGTTGCCAGGGAAAAGCTTATTCACGTTTCTTTTCCGTCCTACAAAACCGTCTTTTGCGTGACGCTCGTTTGAACGAAATCTGATTGTGGTGTGCACAATGCGGAACCGGGACGGGATAGGGTGAGGTTAAACTTTGGCTGAATGGGAAAAAATATCTGCTTTCGGAGAAGTTCGACATTGATAGAAGTGGGTAGGTAACAAGCGGAACAGGATGCGCAGCAGATGGGATCAGCTACTATGCCCCGACTGAATGGCAGTCTAAGTTAGGTTGATGGTATCATGCTTTTGGATTTCGTCATATAATGTTACTGTTCAGCTGCTGTGTATTCGACAGAGAACAAGCTTGTTCGAGGGCCAATGAAAGCGAAGTTATGTAAATGTCGTCAACGCCAACGGCGTCGCGGAGCTCTATCACCTACTGACTCTGACATTGCGGAAGTGGCGTAAGAAACTTTTCAAATCTCGCATTTCCTACGGAACTGTTTGCAAATTAGAGGCTTAGGGAGCGTGAGGATTACTTGATAACGGGGACTGGAGCTTTCTTGCGTACATCACGGACTGAGTGTAAATCCGATGGTTTTTGACACATGATTCAAAAACAGGACCCATAAGGATAAATTAGGAAAAAGACCTTGACATCTGATAAATCAAAGAAGTGAAAAACACATATGTACACTAGATCCCAAATCCAATTCCTTGGAAAATTTTATATAATTCTCGAAAAAACTCCGTTGACTCGAATAGTTTTCCTTTAATATTCTGTTGAATTATTTTTGAAATGTTGGAGCGCTTTCTCGAAAGTGGAGGTAACACACCCAAAAAAGTCAAAACGCGCGAACCTCGAATATGACAAAATATCAACTTTGTGATGATTTTCAATAGTCTGTACGATGAAGCAATTCAAAATATTGCTACTAGATACTTCATATTCTATTGAAAATATTTAAATATTTAATATTCATTAATAAATACGCGCCAATAAAATAGAACTGCTGCTACCGACAACCCGACTTTGCCTACTTAGATCTCTATTTGATCATGCTGGAAAAATGAGTGTGTTTTAGAAACTTAATATTTTGGCTATAACTTTTGAGATCATTTTCAATACAAAACAATGGTATAACATTGTCAAATTCAACTTGTTGTAATCAATTGGCGAGACATTCTTACATCTTGCATTCGTAAATAAATGAATTTTGGCCATAACTTCTGATCCCGATCAGCACAATTTTTAATAGGAATGGGACATAATTTAGCAACTTGTTGCTAGCAAATCGGTTGATAGTGAATAAAAAACCCTGATTAATCCACCTAGTGGTGATGGGCCTTTCTCGTGCAAATAAAAAATTGTATTTTGGCCATAACTTTTGAGCTCATAGTCCGATCTGGCCAATTTTCAATAGGAGAAAATAGGACAGGATTCCGCGTCAAATGCAATTGCAAGCAAATCGTTTGAAGTTAAGTGCCTAAAAAATGAGTGACAATTTTTTACTCGATTTTCTTTTAGGAAATGATATTTTGGCCATATGACAAATTTTCAATAGGAAACAATGGGACAGGATTCTGCGTCGAATATACTTAGTATACGAGAAAGGCAAAAATTGACCAAGACCAAAACCATCGCGCTGAAGGATTTCCTTGAGGTGAAAAAAATCGACATGGCGTTCATCACCGAAATGCACCTAAAACCGGAGGTGAGCGTCTACAACCCGGACTTTCGCATCGTGGGACTCAACCGGCCGACCAGGGGAGGTGATGTGACCATTGCTCTTCGCTACAACATCAACTGTCGCCTGATGCCAAACTTGCATCATCGCGGCCATCGGTAGTGGCGAAAAACGTTTTTTGTCGTGTTTATTAATTAATACTTTTATTATACGATTTAGCCTAATGATGTCTTCCAGATATTTCATCGGTAAGTTAATGCACTTCTTAGGAGGTATTCAGCTTAATGATCGATCCCCCTAAAAGTGAGATGAAAAAAATATGTTTTTCACTTTACAATATACGAGGTTTGTGTCTCACGAAAGTTGTAGCAAAACTTCTTCTGAAAAACTTTGTCGAAGACGCCAAGTTCGTAATTTCATTACTTTTGGAGATATAATACTATTCATGCCTACAAGTTTTAAACATATTCATCATATAAGTACAGTAAACGTTCGATAGCTGCAAGTCATTTAACTGCAATGCTTTTTAATGAATCGCCTGCTTTGAGCGTGCTTACAGCGGCACACTAGGGTTAACTTTCTGAAATCAGTATGGCGAAAGGCGTCTAAGGTTCGATTTTTCAAAAATAAACACCTTAATCGAAAAAATATTTGGTAGGCGTAGTAGCGGACACCATCCTTCATAACCGGTACCAAATAGTTTTTCATGAAATGTTCCTAATTTTGAGAAAAACCGCGTTAGATGTCTTTCGCCATACAAATTTCTGGTGGTTAACTCATGCTGGCTATTTTGCGCATATACTATAGAGCCTGGATGTGACAGCTGCGGGTAGAAAATCAGCCACTGCCAATAATTCATTGCAATTCGATAGTTGCAACAGTTTTGCAGTTAATGGACCGCTAAACTTCAAACTAATGTCAAACTCAATGACAGCTGCATTGCGCTGCACATTTAGATGCACTTTTATTGCATCTGACGTCGATTGACAACCGTTTGACGTCTAGAATGCGTTGCCGTTATTGAACGGCTACTGTATACAGGCATATGGAGACGTATGGTACATTGTTTCATCAACTCCTTGGAACTAAACTTTTTGTGCAAAAATTAAAGGTTTATAATATTCTGCATACCGTTTTGACTCAAATTCGAAACATGACTCATATTCCGAACACTCACATTTATATGTCCATTTTAGCTTTATTCGTGTAATTCTGTCCATAGCATCTTGAATTCATTTGAAATCTTGATCCTCAGAACTGAAAATGGATGGATGGAATTTTTAGTTTTAAGGTGCAAAACGCCAGTGTTCGGAATATGAGTCATGTACGGGATTTGAGCCAAAACGGTCCCAGTGAGAGCATATTTGTATGAAGTTATGATAAAAAAAACCTGGCATGATGTTAAGGCCTACAAGAGCAAAGGCAACATACCGAGGATTGATTTCTGGTTTGTACTAGGAAATGGTTTTTGATTAAACATACTTTACGCTTACATCCGCTTACAACTGAACAGTTCAGGTATTAAATCATAGTCAATTACTTCTACGTTGAAATGCGTATAGATTGTCTGCCACAAAATGCCCCTTGTCATGTTGCAGTTATATCAAATATGCCTAAAAAATCCACGAAAACTGTTATAACTGTTTTCATTTTTTAAGTTCTTAAGACGCAACAGTCTCCAAATGGCTTATTTTATTATTACATATCTAGAACTTCATAGAACATGCAATGTAGAACAAAATGTAGAAATGATAATAAAAACCTAGATTAATCCACCTAGTGTTAATGGTGCCTTTCTCGCATTTAGTTAAGACACCAACCTTTTATGGGGCTTATATGGTTCAATGTACCATTTTCTTCATAACTTTTGAACGCAATGACCGATCGATATCAAATTCAATAGTGATCAACAAGGCTTTGTCCGCTGTCGAATAAACTTGTTGCGAGAAAATCGGTTAAGGATTACTATACGAAAAGTTGTCTAATGTTTTTTAAGCTTTTGTGCACACACATACACACACATACACACATACATACACACGGACAGACAGACATGTGTTCAGTTCGTCCAGCTTCGTTTTCGGAGTGAAATGATAGCCTTTCGGTCCAACTTCGTTGTACGAGAAAGGCAAAAAGATTTAACGAAAAAAATCTTTTTAAGGGGTTGTCGGCATAAAACCTGAATATTTCCAAAAATAATGAAATTTCGATCTTGGCGTCTTCGACAAAGTTTTTCAGAGGAAGTTTTAGTCTTCTGTGAAGACACAAACGTTTTATGTTGAAAAATGGAAAACATATTTTTTTCATCTCACTAATAGGGGGATTGATCATTAAGCTACTGACAAAATGCCTAGAAGATATTATTACGCTAAATCGCATAATAAGGGTACTTTTAAACGCGCCAAAAACACGATTCTAGACACTGTGCGGTGTTGAAGTTGCCACTTCGGAAAAGGCACAATCACTACTCAAGCCAAAGCCGGCCGTCTTCGGAGAGACACCATCAAGCTAACGCGGAGGTAGAGATGTCGTAAAATCCTGATTAATTGATTAGTAACTAATCGATTAATAACGATGCTTGTCGATTATTGAATCGATTAATCGTTGGGTAGTAATCGATTCAAAATTGATCGATTATCACAACGATGAATTGATTAATCGAAGTAATCGATTAATTTGCGACATCTCTACGCGGAGACAAGGTTAGTACATTAAGCCTGGGAAACAGCCCCTGTAATCGAAACGAAATCATCTAGAACAACGATTCCTAAGCCCGGATTATCCCACTCGGCTGAGTCGGTCCGACGTTCATTCGACAATCGACAATCACCAACATGAACGACCACATCTTGCAGCCGGTCGTCTACCAGGAGCTCAGCTCAAATCACTACCCGATGTGGGCTTCTCAGTAGATTGGCGTCGGCAGTCCCAGCGAAATTATCATCGGTCGACTGGAGCCGGTTCCAAAGATGCGTGGAGGACGGCGCGGCATCGACTATGAGGTGCGTCTTGAGACGCCGGAAAGTATCGACACCAGCTGTGCGCCATCGAAGAGGCAATCTCGGTGGCCAGAAAGCAGCATGTTCCAACGACTCGTCAGGTAAGCCAATATGAATATACTACTAGGTGTTCTGCCCATGATCGCATATTTCTAACATTTGCATTTTGGTTGATTTTGTAAATCGTTTGTCAATCCTCCCCACAAACTCAATCATTTTCAGCTTACCACAGATAAGCAAGATAGTAAAGCCTTTTGTACTGTTGTGGGACTAGATGCAGTAAATTGAGCTTTTTAAAGAATTCACAGGCTTTTTACAAAATGAATAAAAATGCGAGTGTTACAAATATGCGATCATGCAGTGTTGCAATCTGCCAAATTGATGGAAGAGAAGAAGGCGGGGGTTACCAACGTCTTCAGGCGGAACAAGCTTGTCTAAAAAACATCCGGCATGACCTTAATCGATCTCTAGTATGCACTCGACAATGTATGGCATGATGGCTTGGTGCACTTTGTTACAATCTTCACAGCTACCCAGTGAAAATCATCAACAATTATCTGTCGGTGAGGACAATCCGAGTCTCAATCAGTGGAACGAGTTCCGGTGCACACAACATCATCGCAGGCGTCCCCCAGGGCAGTATCTTTGGGCCCATGCTGTTAAACCTGTTCACCTCTGACATGCCAGAGTCTCCTGAAGGTAACATTCTGTCTCTGTTCACAGATGACACCTCCATCGTCTACCAAGAAAGAGTGATCAGAGGGCTAGTGGCAAAACTCCAACGAGGTCTGTATGCCCTGACAGAGTACCTCACAGGCTGGAAGATTTGTATCTACGCTGCGAAGACTCAGGTCATCTTTTTACCCCAATCAAAATCCACCAAACATGTTTCGCATGAGGACTGTACAATCCTTTTCAATGGCACGACTGTGGAATGGGCCGATGAGGCCGACTACCTTGAATTGACCCTCGACAGCAAGCTCATTTTCTGGCAAAAGGATGACCAGGCGGTGACGTGTAACCTTTTGTTGAAACTAATGTACCCTTTGATTAATTGTCGGTCGTCGTAGTCCCTGAAAAATAAGCTTGCTGTCTGCAAGCAAATCATCTTCCCTGTGATCAAAAACGGCAAGCCGGCTGGAAGAGCAACGCTAAAATTCATCATCTGAAACTTCAACGAGTGCAAATCATGTTCCTGAGGTTCCACTTCTGAGGTCCATTGCCGGTATCAAAACACATCACGACCGGTTCAGGGTCCGTTGCTTAGCTTAGGACCAGGCTGATATTGGGGCACTAATTCCAATCTAGAATATCAAATTTTTATGTGAATATTAGTGTAAATAGATATAATTATTAAAAAAATACTATTCATTCCTATAGGAAATGTTAAAAATAAGTTGAATCCATGTAGGGGAACGGATCGCCACTTCATCTCATAGCTCCTATTTCCATCCCATCAAAAACAAAGCAATGGAAAGAAATTTGGTTTGTTTATTATTTTTGTGATTTTTTTCAGCAGTGAGCACGCATGTTGACAAAAAAAGCGACAAATTTAGTGCCGTATTTCTTTGTTTAGCGATGAGATGGATATATGTACAGTGAGATGGAGATCGGAACAGTTCCCTATTATTATTGTAAGATTAAAAACGGAAAATAGAAATGAATTTATTGATTGAAACTTGATTCGCACGCCGATAGCGCTATCGGTATCGGCCTAATCGGCAGCCGTCGGCAGAAAGTGAAATTTGCTCGCGAGATTCTGACTTAAATGGTTTTATTGGTATTAATGATTCAAAATGCGTATTTTAAAATAAATCGGTTCTTTCCAGAACCACATTTTATACAAAAGAAAATTGATCCGAGGCTAATTATATTCAAAGTGCAAAACATAATCGCTTGTCGACGGCAGTAAATTGCCGTTGGTAGCAGAATAAATAGCATACATTGGATGAAGATGGTGTAATCAAGGGCCTCATACGCCTGTCACTGGCGAACAAAGCTCGTGTACTCTGCATCGAAGCTTAGAACCGGTGTTAGGGCGCAATCGTTAATGTGAACATTTTTATATTCGGTTAGTTACTGCAAATAAATTCTTTTTCGAGTCCCTATAATCAAGCAGGTATCTCAAGCATACCACATCGTTATATTGCTGCATGATAGAGTGTTTAATTTTGATAAAATATCGAAAACAAAAGTGTGCATAAAATTGCCTCGCCATAACAAAAGGTGGTAGAATTAACACTGTTGTTTACAGTTTAGAACCAAATCCAGATGTCGCACATGTTGGGGTAGGGATTCAGTGCTCCACCTTCTCCCCCTGGGTGTAATAAATTTATTCGAATGGATGACGCCTATATAGCATTAAAGCGGCAATTCAGTAGCGTCAGTAGCAACCAAAGAGATGTTTTGAGCGAGATTCTGGTTTTGATTCTGTTACTATTAGGGATTGGAAAGGCGTATTATGAAAAAATCGTTATTTTACCGGACCACTAGGGTTTTTACCGGACAATTAGGGTTTCTTACTCCATTCCCGGCCTAACATGCGTACGACTGCATTATTAAATTGATATTTATGACAGGAAGCAACTTTTCCTGAATTTTGTGGGCTGTATAATACTGCATTGGGGTTCACTTCTGCTTAAAAAATATCCATTCGTGCAAAATATCGCTCAAAAAATCTTTTGTTTTATATAAATTGACGAGGTGCAGCACTCATTTCAGTCAAAGCTATTGCCATTCCGGCATACTACAACCAGTTCCCGGCCTAATCAAAATTTCACTCAATCTCTCAACATTTTACTCTCATTATCTCTCGGGACGGTAGAAAATGCGACGTAAACAAAAATATGCACGTTCCACGACAACAAGATGCCAGATGGTATTATTCAGAATCATTTTTATTTGCTTGAGAAGATATATTTACTCATCTAAATTTTTTCCAAATACTTTTAACTAACTAATACAAATAACTTTTTTTCACCTTTTGAAATCGAGTGAATTATAAATAACATGATAGCGTCAACGTAATAGACAGTTTTCCTATTAACGATGAAGGATAATTTTCATAATCCTTGCCTTTTGGCAGCACGGTGCGACTAGAAGTTCTAAGGCCGAGGTGAATTTTTGTTCGGTTTGAGTATACATTTTCAAATGTATTCTAGTATGTTTATATAAGTTCTAGTGATATGTTCTAGTGATAAGATTGAAGTGCGTGTATTTAACATTATGGTGTGATGATTAAAAGCTTGAAGCAATGATTGTATCGAGCACTGTGAAGATTTTCAGGTAGGTGTTTATTTGATGATACCGTATTGTAAAAGTGGAAAGAATCACTCCGGCTCAGTGGTGTGGCATCGAAGAGTAAAATTTTGAAATCTACATTTTTATTTTTTACAATTGGATCAATTAGGAGTAAAACAAGTGATTGGAAAATATTGAGTATCGCGAAAAATAAATGGGAGACTTTTTAAAAATTATCAATCATAAACCTACGGCTTCTAAACAGTATAAATCTTTAGTTTTCTGTACAGTGAGCCGGGAACCGGGTCCATAGGCCCAAGTAGTGATTTACCCTATATTCAAAGTGCAAAGAATAATCGTTTGCTGATTGCAAAAAGTTGCCGTTGCACAGTGTTTTATTTCGTCATTTTCACGATCGAAATACAAAAACTCGAAAAGTGTTGATTTTAAATATAGGGTTTGTTCACAGAAGTTTCAAGATATTTAGGAGCACACCATTCGATAAAAACAGTTTGATGATTAATCCCCCTAAAAGTGAGTTGAGAAAATTATATTTCCACTAGAATGAGATGACTCGTTGTGTCTTCCTCAAAGTTGTAGCAAATGTTATTACGTGCAACTTTGCTGAACATGCCGAGTCTCTATCTTTTTTATATAACAAACTTAAGACGTTTTATGTAAAAATCCCTTTGAAATCTTATTTTTCATTCTAACTCTTTCCAATAATTTTTCCCATTTTCCGTCTTTTCTACAAAGTTGTTAAACAAGCAAGATTACATGTTTTTGCTGAACATTCAATAAAATCCCTCAGTCTGTCAAACGACTAACACAAGAGCTGGACATATACGTGGGTAGTGTTGCCGACAAATTTATACTCTGACTTTTCTTCCCCTTTTGTAATGTTTCGGAATAGTAGAAATTTTTTGTATACAAGACAAGTTTGGATGAAGAAAATGTATTTGGAAGACGTTACTGTTATTATGCTATTATACAGATGTGCTACATAGGATTATTTCAGTTCAAATCGTCAGTTTGGCAACGCGTTCTTCAACCGTAAACAAGGCGACGAAGAAAAAAATATTGAAAACATTCAAATTTTGAAAAAATAGATTATTTTAGCGCCTTTCGGGAGTTTTTGTAGAATAATTTCTCACTCCAGCAATCGATATTGCTTTGATTTAGTGCGTAGTGGAAAACTAGTGTGGAAAAGTGTAGTGCAAGTGAGTGAAATTCGGGGATTTTGACGGCGCTGTTGCGTGCCTTTGCTAGGAGAAGAAGCTGTTGGATTTCCTTCGTCGCACGAATAAGGTAGGAAATTGAAGAAATTAACACCGGCATATAATTTCAATGAGCTTAAATCATAGTGTACACTTTTTTCTATCCCGCCAGGTGATAAGTTTGTTGATTTGAATTATCATTTGCGAGTATTGAGTGATTTAGAATTTGATATGACGGAATTAGCGCCATTGATGAAGTAGCGCATAACCCTAACTCGAAAACGGTTGGACGAATTTTCTCCATTTCTTCAGCAGACATGTTCGTTATCGTTTCCGACGGGTTTATATGATATTTCCGTATGCGAAAATCACGAATAAGTTTGAGTAAATCGTGAAAAACTTGAATTTAGATTTGTATGCTTCCAATGGGCAGTTCACAACGCGTATTTTCGCCTACTATGCAGGTCAACATCTCGGACGTCAACATGCAAACAAATGTCGATTTGTTTTTGATTTTTGTTGTATAATTTCAAGGCCTACTTTTCTTTTCAATGGCCAAAAAATATGCTAATACATAGTGGTAAAGACGGCTTTGGCAGGTTTTGTTTTATTATTGTCAGGGGGTTTTTGTCGATCAAATTTCATGAAATTTGGCCACAATATTCTTTGATATGCAAAGAATGTTTAGGTCAAATTTGAGCATAATCAGTCATAAAAAACCCTGACAATAATAGAACAAAACCTGCCAAAGCCGTCATTCTCATCATTATAGATAGAGTCATTCATCCATAGTTTGACTTATCTCTTTGAGGGGTTAACTTTCAGCGACTCGCTTCAACTTTCATACCACGAGACCTAAAATGTTGTGAAAAGTACAACGGCACAATAATCCGTTATATCTAAACCAATTCAAAAGATATTTACGGGACAATAATAAGGCGGATAGATTCTCTCATTGGTGACATTTTATAAATCCAATGAATCATATGCTGGTTCTCCGGAACATCCGGAACCAACGGAACACCGTTGAAAATAGTTTTTTTTGTAATAAACGGCGCGATGTTGCTTATAACAATTCCGAAAAAACAAATTTTAATACGGAATTTGCCGTCTTCTACAAAGCTGTCCGAGGATTGGAAACCAATATATTGAGAGACTGCTTAGTTCAGAATTCAGGCGCAAGGCGGCGCTATTGTATATGAGAGATCAGTGTGGTTCGATATCTCGGGAACTGTTGGATTTAGAAAGTTGCCATCATTTACAGTTATTTGGGAATTGATAACCAATGTGTTGAGAAAAGTTGGTAGTCATATGGCTACCGTTTCTGCCTCATACGCAGGAGGCCGTGGGTTCAATATCACACTCGGTTCATTCTCCTGCTTTGAGTCTTCTATATTTCTCATGTTCTGCGTTCTAGTAATAGCTAGAACAGGCAATGGACCTCCATTTCTATCCAGTACCTTCAACTTGACTATTTCAGCAGTAACTATTGGAATTGGAAATGATGGAAAACTCGTTTCCTACATCCAATTAGAATTCCATCTTGCTTTCCTATCACATTGGCCATTCGTTATTATTATCGAGATTAACATCAAGAAACTAATAATAGTAGCCAGGATTCACGGTTAGTAGCCAGTAGTTACAGTTTATCGAGTAAGGCAAAGTTCACTGTGTGTAACTCAAGTAGGTACGGAATCTCATTGAGTGTTTTTTTTTAAGAATTTGAGTGGCTTTTACAAATACATCATTCTTGTTTGCTGGAGTCATAGCAGAGTACGAACTGTGCATTAACTCCAAGATCACCGTCAGAAATGGTTGAGAAAAAATTGCGCTGCTCTAGAACGAAATTTCAAAAATGACAATTTTCACGTACGTTCCGGGTTTTCTGGTGGCCAGATACAGTCATAGATGAGTGAGAACTACGAATAAACTCCATGGTCATTGTCAGAAATTATAAGGTAAAATCGCGCTTCCTTAAAATGAATTGTTAATGAAATAAATTCATTATTGCATACTTTTCCACGCTCACCTGAGTCTTTTATCTAGTTATATTTACCCGAGCCTTCTATCGAATCATTTTTGATACATTCTCTATTGACGAGGAACTTATTTTTGTGAGGAGTACATGGTGGTTTGCTGCAAATTGGTCAACTGACTGAAAAGATATCTCACTTTTATTCAATGTGTTGTACTTTTTACAACAGTGCAAGTCCCGGAAGGTTAATTGCCTATACAATCAAGAGCGATCTAAGTGATTTACACTAGCAAAACCAATTGATTTCGGAAACATTGTGGTTATCGTTGATTCGAAAATCCCTCGAAACATAAGTCCGAAATGTTGAATGCGTATTTTATCTACGAGTTTCATATCTTTTTCGTTAAACTCCATTGGATATGTTCTAAATGATTCCTGACATGCACCCATAACGGGTTTCACTTAAAGTCACACTCGTTCAAACAACCTGACTCCACTTTAACCCAAAATGGATGACGCAAAGCGTAAAATGCAGCAAACGAAGCCAGCTCAGTAAGTTCCTCGTCGCAAATATTAGTCAAACGTTCATATTTCTCACCAAAGCCGAACGGAAATCCTCAGAATGCCGGTTTGGAAAATTTATCCTCCCCATCTCCGCACCTCTTGCCGGCACAGGGCGAAGCTTTCCGCCGAGGAATAAATCTCAGACACGCAAAGCTTTCATAAGTTGTGGTTTTCTTTTCTGGCTCGGTTCTGCTCTTTTGCTGGAACATTTTGCGGTTATCGCCCTTACTGCACAGGGGTGGTAGAAGGGTGCAACGATTCCGGCTCCAAGTAAAGACTTATTCCTGCCGATCCCTTCGACGATGGTGTGGCCATCAACCGCCAGTAACCCTTCACCGCCGCAGTCATCATCGTCGTAGATATTAACATTATGAATTATATTTGCATAACCCGCTTTCGGCATATGCAGGATGGCAGTCGGTTTTCTGCTTTGCTACTGCGGCAAGGTGGAAAAGTTGATGAAAATTAGTCGGTATATTATTCCCACCCTTCCGCCGACATGTGTTTTGGGTGTAGGATTTCGAATTGTGGCTTGTTGAATTTGGTATTTTTAGTTCTCAACTCCATCAATCGTTGAATATTCCCTTGAGAGTATAGAGAGTATAGAGTATAGAAAAAAGTATAGAGAGGAAAATTCCATTCCATAGAGTGCTTGAAAATAGTAATACATACAATAAAAAATGAGCATTTAAATGTAAAGAATATTTTTGAACAATTTTAAAAACATGAATGGTAATAAATGGAAGGAAAATATTAAATTTAATAAATATTTCAGATATAGGATCAAAGGAAATGGGATAAAAACTTTTTTTTTTTTTAAATATAATCATTTTTATTTTTTCGTATCGTATTTTTTCATTATTGTGTGTCATTCTGTTGGGTACCGCTTTTTTTTGCTGCTGCATTGTCCACTAACATAAGAATAATATGCAGAGTGGTAGTTGCTGCACGAAACGGAACAAACCGCCTCGTAGTTGGTTCGCTTTTTTACGAGTCTCGTGATTATTGGCTAGTTGCATGTTTGGAGGATATATCGATTAAAGTTTTCGTCGTCTTTGCGCTATCGCGACGAGGTGCGCCGAATATTCTGATTGAGTTAGTTGCCATAATTGTCCCACTTCGCGGAGCCATGCTTCATGTTGCTTGTTCCGGTCAATGGTGCTTTGGATTTATCGCAGTTAGAGGCTTCTGTAATGGGAATATTATATGGCGAAAATGAGTTGAATACTTATTATTGTGTTGTGTTCGTATTACAGAAGCTGAGCTCATTGATTTTTAGCGATTCTTGTTGACTACACTTGTTCCCCGGAATTGAAAATATTGAAAAACCTTGGCATTTTCGATGCTAATTTGATGGAAACTGGAAGATTTTCCAGGAAGAAGTTCAGTATGAATTTTAGAAGCAAAATTCGAAGTAACTCCCGAAAGAATCTTTGTTTTAGTTCGTAAAGGTTCTGTTGAAGGAATTCTAGAAATAATTATTAGAGCCAGGATAAACACGAGGAGGCATTTCAAGAGGAATTTCTGAAGGAAATCCAGAAAATATTAAAAGGTTTCCGGAAGAAACATCTGCAGGAATCCCCGGAGAAACATCCAAAGGTATTCCTGTAGGACCTTCTGAAAGAATGCCAAAAGAATCGTCTGAAGGTATTCCAGGTGAAATTTTAGAAAAAACTTTAGATAGTCCAGGAAGTCTTATGATGAATTATCCTCCTATGATGAATTAGTGTTTCTGCAAAAAGTTCTCCTGGAGTTCCTTCAAATATTTCTCCAGTAATTCATCCAGGAGTTCTTCTTGGAATTCCATCTGAAGTTCTTTGAGGAGATCGTCCAGGAATTCCTTCAGGAGTTCTCCCAGGAATTCCTCCAGAAGTTCCCCGGGAATTCCTCACGGAATTTCTTAAGAAAATACTAACGGGATTCCTGAAATTCTTTCCTCAAAGAATTCCCCCAGAAATTCATCCTGAATTTCCCCAAAAAATCATCCTGAATTCTCCCAGAAATTCATCCTGATTTCCTCCAGGAGTTCATCCTGATTCACCAGGAATTTATCCTAAAATTCTCCAGAAATTCATCTGGAAATCCTCCTGGGGGAATTCAGGATGAATTCTTGGGGGAATTCAGGATGAATTCCTGGCGGTATTCAGGATGAATTCCTGACTGAATTCAGGATGAATTCTTGGCGAAATTCAGAATGAATTCCTAGGGGAATTCAGGATGAATTCAGGATGAATTCCGGGGGAATTCAGGATGAATTCCTAGGGGAATACAGGATGCATTCCTGGGAGAATCCAGGATGAATTTCTGGGGGAATTCAGGATGAATTCCTGGCGGAATTTAGGATGAATTTCTGGGGGATTTCAGGATGAATTCCTGGGGGAATTCAGGATGAATTCCTGGGGGAATTCAGGATGAATTCCTGGGGGAATTCAGGATGAATTCCTGGGGGAATTCAGGATGAATTCCTGGGAGAATTCAGGATGAATTCCTGGGGGAATTCAGGATGAATTTCTGGGCGAAATCAGGATGAATTCCTGGAGGAATTTAGGATGAATTCCTGGAGGAATTCAGGATGAATTCCTGGGGGAATTCAGGATGAATTTCTGGGGGAATTCAGGATGAATTCCTGGGGGAATTCAGGTTGAATTCCTGGGGGAATTCAGGATGAATTCCTGGGGGAATTCAGGATGAATTCCTGGAGGAATTCAGGATGAATTCCTGGGGGAATTCAGGATGAATTTCTGGGGGAATTCAGGATGAATTTCTGGGGGAATTCAGGTTGGATTTCTGGGGGACTTCAGGATGAACTTCGGGGTGAATTCAAGATGAATTTCGGGAGGAATTCAGGATGAATTCTTGCGGGAATTTAGGATGAATTTCAGGGGGAATTCAGGATGAATTCCTGGCGGAATTTAGGATGAATATCTGGGGGATTTCAGGATGAATTCCTGGGGGAATTCAGGATGAATTCCTGGGGAAATTCAGGATGAATTCCTGGGGAAATTCAGGATGAATTCCTGGTGGAATTCCGGATAAATTCCTGGGGGAATTCAGGATGAATTCCTGGGGGAATTCAGGATGAATTCCTGGAGGAATTTAGGATGAATATCTGGGGAAACTCAGGATGAATTCCTGGGGAAATTCAGGATGAATTCCTGGGGAAATTCAGGATGAATTCCTGGGGAAATTCAGGATGAATTCCTGGTGGAATTCCGGATAAATTCCTGGGGGAATTCAGGATGAATTCCTGGGGGAATTCAGGATGAATTCCTGGGGGAATTCAGGATGAATTCCTGGGGGAATTCAGGATGAATTCCTGGGGGAATTCAGGATGAATTCCTGGGGGAATTCAGGATGAATTCCTGGGGGAATTCAGGATGAATTCCTGGGGGAATTCAGGATGAATTCCTGGGGGAATTCAGGATGAATTCCTGGGGGAATTCAGGTTGTTTTCGTGGGGGAATTCAGGATGAATTCCTGGGGGAATTCAGGATGAATTCCTGGGGGAATTCAAGATGAATTCCTGGGGGAATTCAAGATGAATTCCTGGTGGAATTCAGGATGAATTCCTGGGGGAATTCAGGATGAATTCCTGGGGGAATTCAGGATGAATTTCTGGAGGAATCCAGGATGAATTCCTGGGGGAATTCAGGATGAATTTCGGGGGAAATTGAGGATGAATTTCGGGGGGAGGATTCAGGATGAATTTCTGTGGGAATTCAGTACGAATTCCTGGCGGAATTTAGGATGAATTCCTGGGGTAATTCAGGATAAATTCCTAGGGGAATTCAGGATGAAGTTCTGGGGGAATTCAGGATGAATTTCTGGGGGAATTCAGGATGGATTTCTGGGGGACTTCAGGATGAATTTCTGGCGGAATTTAGGATGAATATCTGGGGGAATCCAAGATGAATTCCTGGGGGAATTCAGGATGAATTCCTGGGGGAATTCAGGATGAATTTCTGGGAGAAATCAGGGTGAATTGCTGGAGGAATTCAGGATGAATTCCTGGAGGAATTCAAGACGACTTCCTGTGGGAATTCAGGATGAATTCCTGGGGGAATTCAGGATGAATTCCTGGGGGAATTCAGGATGAATTTCTGTGGGAATTCAGTACGAATTCCTGACGGAATTTAGGATGAATTCCTGGGGTAATTTCGGATGAATTCCTAGGGGAATTCAGGATGAAGTTCTGGGGGAATTCAGGATGAATTTCTGGGGGAATTCAGGTTGGATTTCTGGGGGACTTCAGGATGAACTTCGGGGTGAATTCAGGATGAATTTCGGGGGGAATTCAGGATGAATTCTTGCGGGAAGTGAGAATGAATTTCTGGGGAAATTCAGGATGATTTCCTGGGGGAATTTAGGATGAATATGTTGGGAAACTCGGGATGAATATGTTGGGAAACTCGGGATGAATTCCTGGGGGAATTCAGAATGAATTCCTGGTGGAATTCAGGATTAATTCCTGGGGGAATTCAGGATGAATTCCTGGGGGAATTCAGGATGAATTCCTGGGGGAATTCAGGATGAATTCTGGGGAATTCAGGATGAATTCCTGGGAATTCAGGATGAATTCTGGGGAATTCAGGATGAATTCTGGGGAATTCAGGATGAATTCCTGAAATTCAGGATGAATTCCTGGGGAATTCAGGATGAATTCCTGGGGAATTCAGGATGAATTCCTGAAATTCAGAATGAATTCCTGGGGGGAATTCAGGATGAATTCCTGGGGGGAATTCAGGATGAATTCCTGGGGGGAATTCAGGATGAATTCCTGGGGGGAATTCAGGATGAATTCCTGGGGGGAATTCAGGATGAATTCCTGGGGGGAATTCAGGATGAATTCGAAATTCAGGATGAATTCTGGGGAATTCAGGATGAATTCCTGGGAATTCAGGATGAATTCCTAAGAATTCAGGATGAAGTCCTGGGGGAATTCAGGATGAACTCTTGGGGGAATTCAGCCTGAATTCCGGGGGAATTCAGGATGAATTCCTGGGGGGAATTCAGGATGAATTCCTGGGGGAATTCAGGATGAATTCCTGGAATTCAGGATGAATTCCTGGGGGTCAGGATGAATTCTGGGAATTCAGGATGAATTCTGGGAATTCAGGATGAATTCCTGGGGAATTCAGGATGAATTCTGGGAATTCAGGATGAATTCCTGGGGAATTCAGGATGAATTCTGGGGAATTCAGGATGAATTCCTGGGAATTCAGGATGAATTCCTGGGAATTCAGGATGAATTCCTGGGGAATTCAGGATGAATTCTGGGGGAATTCAGGATGAATTCCTGAAATTCAGGATGAATTCCTGGGGAATTCAGGATGAATTCTGGGAATTCAGGATGAATTCCTGGGAATTCAGGATGAATTCCTGAAATTCAGGATGAATTCTGGGGAATTCAGGATGAATTCTGAAATTTAGGATGAATTCTGGGGGAATTCAGGATGAATTCCTGGGGAATTCAGGATGAATTCTGGGAATTCAGGATGAATTCTGGGAATTCAGGATGAATTCCTGGGGAATTCAGGATGAATTCCTGGGGAATTCAGGATGAATTCCTGGGGAATTCAGGATGAATTCCTGGGAATTCAGGATGAATTCTGGGGAATTCAGGATGAATTCTGGGAATTCAGGATGAATTCCTGGGAATTCAGGATGAATTCCTGGGAATTCAGGATGAATTCCTGGGGAATTCAGGATGAATTCCTGAAATTCAGGATGAATTCTGGGGAATTCAGGATGAATTCCTTGGTGGAATTCAGGATGAATTCTGGAATTCAGGATGAATTCCTGGGAAATCAGGATGAATTCCTGGAGAATTCAGGATCAATTCCTGGGGAAATTTGGGATGAATTTCTGGAGGAATTCAGAATTAATTCTTTGGGGAATTTAGGATGAATTTCTGGGGATTTCAGGATGAATCCCTGGAGGAATTAAGGATGAATTTTGAGGGAATTCAGGATGAATTCCTGGAGAAATCAGGATGAAATCCTGGAAGAATTCAGAATAAATTCTGGGAAATTCAGGATGAATTCCTGGTGGAATTCAGGATGAAATCCTGGTGGAATTCAGGATGGATTCCTGGTGGAATTCAGGATGAATTCCTGGTGGAATTCAGGATGAATTCCTGGTGGAATTCAGGATGAATTCCTGGGGGAATTCAGGGTGAATTCCTGGGGAAATTCATGATGAATTCCTGGGGGAATTCATGATGAATTTCTGGGGGAATTCAGAATGAATTCTTTGGGGGAATTCAGGATGAATTTTTGGGGGATTTCAGGATGAATTCCTTGGGGAATTAAGGATGAATTCCTGGAAGAATTCAGGATTAATTCCTGGGGGAATTTAAGATGAATTTCTGGAGGAATTCAGAATGAATTCTTTGGGGGAATTCAGGATGAATTTTTGGGGAATTTCAGGATTAAGGATGAATTTTTGAGGGAATTCAGGATGAATTCCTGGAGGAAATCAGGATGAAATCCTGGAAGAATTCAGAATGAATTCCGGGGGGAATTCAGAATGAATTCCGGGGGGAATTCAGGATGAATTCCTGGAGGAATTCAAAATGAATTCCTGGAGGAATTCAGAATGAATTCCTGGGGGAATTCAGGATGAATTTCTGGGGAATTCAGGATGAATTCCTGGGCATAATCAGGATGAAATCTCGGGGGAATTCAGGATGAGTTCCTGGGGGAATTCATGATGAATTCCTGGGGGAATTCAGGATGAATTCCTGGGGGAATTCAGGATGAATTCCTGGTGGAATTCAGGATGAATTCCTGGGGGAATTCAGGATGAATTCCTGGGGAAATTCAGGATGAATTCCTGGAGGAATTCAGGATCAATTCCTGGGGGAATTTGGGATGAATTTCTGGAGGAATTCAGAATGAATTCTTTGGGGGAATTCAGGATGAATTTCTGGGGGATTTCAGGATGAATTCCTGGAGGAATTAAGGATGAATTTTTGAGGGAATTCAGGATGAATTCCTGGAGGAAATCAGGATGAAATCCTGGAAGAATTCAGAATGAATTCCGGGGGGAATTCAGGATGAATTCCTGGTGGAATTCAGGATGAATTCCTGGTGGAATTCAGGATGGATTCCTGGTGGAATTCAGGATGAATTCCTGGTGGAATTCAGGATGAATTCCTGGTGGAATTCAGGATGAATTCCTGGGGGAATTCAGGGTGAATTCCTGGGGAAATTCCAGATGAATTCCTGGGGGAATTCATGATGAATTTCTGGGGGAATTCAGAATGAATTCTTTGGGGGAATTCAGGATGAATTTTTGGGGGATTTCAGGATGAATTCCTTGTGGAATTAAGGATGAATTCCTGGAAGAATTCAGGATTAATTCCTGGGGGAATTTAAGATGAATTTCTGGAGGAATTCAGAATGAATTCTTTGGGGGAATTCAGGATGAATTTTTGGGGAATTTCAGGATGAATTCCTGGAGGAATTAAGGATGAATTTTTGAGGGAATTCAGGATGAATTCCTGGAGGAAATCAGGATGAAATCCTGGAAGAATTCAGAATGAATTCCGGGGGGAATTCAGGATGAATTCCTGGAGGAATTCAAAATGAATTCCTGGAGGAATTCAGAATGAATTCCTGGGGGAATTCAGGATGAATTTCTGGGGGAATTCAGGATGAATTCCTGGGCATAATCAGGATGAAATCTCGGGGGAATTCAGGATGAGTTCCTGGGGGAATTCAGGATGTATTCCTGAGGGAATTAAGGATGAATTCCTGGGGGAATCTGGGATGAATTCTTGGAGGAATTCAGGATAAATTCCTGGGGGAATTCAGGATGAATTTTCGGGTGAATTCAGGACGAATTCCTGGAGGAAATTAGGATGAAATCCTGGAAGAATTCTGAATGAATTCCTGGAGGAATTCAGGATGAATTCCTGGAGATATTCAAAATGAATTCCTGTGGGATTTTAAGATGTATTCCTGGGGGAATTCAGGATGAATTCCTGGGGGAATTCATCCTGAATTCCTGGGGCATTTCTGGATAAATTCCTGGGGGAATTAAGGATGAATTTTTGGAGGAATTCAGGATATTTTCCTGAGGGTAATCAGGATGAATTCCTGGGGGAATTCAGTATGAATTTCTGGAGTAATTCAGGATGAATTCTTTGGGGGAATTCAGGATGAATTCCTGGGGGAATTCAGGATGAATTTTTGGGGGAATTCAGGTTGAATTTTTGAGGGAATTCAGTATTATTTCCGGGGGGAATTCAGGATGAATTCCTGGGGTAAGTCAGGATGAATTTCTGGGGTAATTCAGGATGAATTCTTGGGGAAATTCAGGATGCATTCCTGGGGGAATTTAGGATGATTTCAAGGAGGAATTCAAGATAAATTCTTGAGGGAATTCAGGATGAATTCCTGGGGAAATTTAGGATGAATTTTTGTTGTAATTCAGGATGAATTCCAGGAGGAAAATCAGGATGAAATCCTGGAATAATTCAGAATGAATTCCTGGAGAAATTCTGAATGAATTCCTGGAGTATTTCTGAATGAATTCCTGGAGTATTTCTGAATAAGTTCCTGGAGGAATTCAGAATTAATTCCTGAAGAAATTCATTCTGAATTTCTCCAACGTGTTTGAGCGTTTGTAGTGGAGTCGCACATACCCCCCCATATGATTTTTGATGGTTAGTGTTAAAGTTTGCGCGTCGGTTCTGCGTGTGTGATACTGTTGGTTGAATAAATTTAGTGTTCGTATCGCGGTTTGTAGAGCATTGTTGGTCAAACTGCTTGACCA
The DNA here is from genome assembly GCF_024139115.2 of Armigeres subalbatus. Taxonomy (NCBI): domain Eukaryota; kingdom Metazoa; phylum Arthropoda; class Insecta; order Diptera; family Culicidae; genus Armigeres; species Armigeres subalbatus. The sequence goes on along the minus strand of NC_085140.1, from coordinate 330,185,798 downwards.
TATGTAGTATGTACACTCCTTTATACACCATGTGGAACATCGTGTCATCACAAAACACTATCTGATCAGTAAACCATATTCATATGACACGATAACTCCTATAATCTTCTTCAAATCGAACAAAACATAATTGTAAAAAAATATTTGCCCCATTTGTGTAGTCTTTCGCACCATTAGTCTCACCACTCACTAGTCTCATTATGGCAATCCTATGAGAAAGCAATGCGATTTGCCATAATGGGAACCACAATTAGGAATAGAACCACAACTGTGACATGCGATCCTATTAAGGATTTAGTTATTTTGGGTACTATCACGGATTGTAATGTGGTTTTCACATTTGTTCTAAGGAGCAGAAAGGAAAGGAAACCTTTCGCTCAACATATAAACATCACCTACATGCTTATAAATTTATATTTAAAAAAAATGTTCTCAACTATGACGACGATTGGTATACCCACATTAATTGGAAATTGGTTCTTGGAAAATTTTAATTGGGTTTGGCTTCGATCTAAAGTTCTCAATTTAAAACATAGATTCTCCACACTAAGTTGAGAATCAATAATATACTATAAATAAAATGAGATTTACCAAATTCCACATTGTGTTTTTTAATGGTATTTTTCGGTTCCTTTTTTTGCCTTTCACGTATTTTCAGTGAAGTTTATCAATTATATCATTGGAATAAACAAACAATGCAATTTCACACACCTTCACCCATGAAGGACTCTTGATTTACTTCCCAGAACCCATTCAGCTCTCAATAGTCTATAAAGAAAGAAAAAACCTTCAACCCATTTCCCGTGTTCCAAATTTTATCGCTTTTGTCCACCATTGATTTTCCTTCAACTCCTTTCACTCAATAACCGGCTTCCATATCCACACCACAATAAATTCTCGGCTGATTTTCCTTCAGGCCCCATTCACCGGAACAATGATGGAGGGAAGCCCGTTTTTCCGCCGTATCATACTCATCGTCATCATCTTCATCGTAAACAACATCCCATTCAACGGTGGCACCGAACAAAGAGCGTCTGTCTCGAAGGAGCATTTCCATAATAAGCCAGCGCACCTGAAGTGAAATCTTCATTAAGGATGGAATCTTTTCATAAGCCCGGAGAAACCGTTTGGCTTCCATTTTCCGTTTTCCATTACAGCGACGAATTGGGAAGGGAGGGTAGATTCGACTCATTTAAATAACACCCCCCTCAGAATTGACGGTATCGTCGTCTTCGACGCGGTCTAATGGACCGCTACCCGACTTCTTGGAGCTCGTCCCATTATGTGCTCACCGATTCCTTGAAATATATGAATCGGGGTGAAGTTCCACCGACATCGCACGATTCCCACACCCACCCTCGAATGAGTTTCATTCCGGGAAAGAAGACTTCGGTATCCAATCCGGTGATTATCCCAGTTTACTGAATCGTGACGCCAGATGTGTGTAGGCAAACATGTGATGAACAAAAGGGCGTTAAAGGGTACAGGAGAGTTTATCAACATTGGTGATGCGGTCCGACGGCTACTCAAGAAGTCAATGGTGTTCCCGGGAAGGTCCCATATCCGATGTGTTTTCCATCAAAAGTCCTTCCGCCAACACGCTCCAGCGTGACCCCCCCGCCCTGGGCAAACAACACAATTCACACCTGTTCTGAAACAGTTTGTTGTCGTTCGGTGTCGAACGAGTTTACTGCAACGATGACGACGACGATGATGATGCCGACGATGGTGATGACGTGGAAATGGGAAACTCTTTTGCGGTCGCCTGAATAGGAAGCAAAAGTGAATCCAAGAGTTTTGTGTGCATTTTGTTGCAGCATGATGGTAGGAAGGAAGGTTGCAATCGTTGTGCGGTTTCCGAATGTGCTTTGCACCTCAATGGCGCTCCGGTGGCGGGCGGCGGTGGCACGTGGGTCCTACAGCACCTGGAGACACATTCCTTTCAGCCATTCAATTGGTAACACCTACCGCACACTGATGGGACTTATGGCATCCACCACACGACTTTGTTGACTAGCTGCTAGATGATGGCAAACAAGTTCTTCTAGCGTGGGTTATGTGAGAGAACAGTATTCTTCAAGGAAGCACATAATGCATGATTGCTTTCATCGAGCTAAGTAATATTTTCTCCGAAAAAGAGGTTGGGTACTGCTGTTTCCATAAGGAGAAATGGAATTGTGCTCTGATCCGATTTGTTTTTCCTCTGTTGGGAGAAGGAACGACAAATGCTCTTCATGTGAATGTTTACCGATCTACTGAGGTTTGATGTCAATAGGGATGAGCTTTTCAACAATCTGGTGAGAAAACGTGGTTGTTCTTGAAAAGGATTCTGGCTTTATTGTATTATATTTGAAAGGTATTGGATGCATTTTAGAACGAGCAATTATTGGCAAACTCGTTACTGGATAATGTAGTCCCCACAAGTGGTCCTTTGTCTTGTTCCCATTAAGCAACCAAAAAAGATGTTCTGGCAATTGACTCTTATGGAAATTTTGATAGTATGTTAATACAGTAAAGAGGCACTGATCTAAAATGCCGACCAGAGCATAGAATAACAGCAAATTCTTATAAATTGGTTAAATACAATTATAGGTGTAGCACCGGTCGTCGGCGACGGCGTTTGTCATATTGAAGTCAGCGGCAGCGTGAATCGGCGTGGCGATTTTTTATCACCATTGTTTCTCTTTAGAAAAATACATTATCAGGAAAATCATTTGTATTCAGGATTTTTTTCTAAATTTTACAAATTGTTCATTTGGATTTTTTTTTCTGAAATTCCTTAAAATTTCCGTTGGCAATTCTTTTAAATTTCCCGAAAAAATCTTTGGAATTTCCAATGAAAGTTCTTAGAAATTTCCTGGAAAAACTGTTTGGAATTTCGAAATGAAAATTTTTGGTTTTTTAAGAAAATTATTTAGAATTTCTGTGAGGGATTCTAAAGAACTTTCACGGAAAATTGTTCCAAAATCCGTTTTCGTTTAAAATTATTCAGAATTTCTGTGGATAGTTCTTCGGAATTTCCAAATTTCCACAATATCTGCGGGCAACTCTTACAAGTTCTCACGGAAAACTCTCTGGAACTTTCACATGAAATTCTTCGGAATTTCCGAGAAAGATTCTACGGGAATTCCACAGGAAATATTTGGAGTTTTCGCGAGAAATTGTTCAGAATGTGGAGGAAATTCTTAGAGAGAAGATTTTAAAGAGAAGATGTCCAGAATTTCCAAGAGAAAATTTTCGGGAGTTCCACAGGAAATTCTTTGGAATTCGCATAAATCATAGCCGAAAGTCGGTCGGCAAATTGAACGTTAGGCCGAAATAGTTAATAGACCGAAATCGGTTTGACCGAAAATGTCATTTGGCCAAAAAACGACATACGGCCGAACTGGTAATTTGGCCGAAAAAACAGTTTGCCTTAACAAGTCGTTTGGTCGAATAGGTAATGTAGCCGAAAATACCGTTTGGCCCAAATGTTCATTTGGTCTAAGGCCGAAACGGGTAATAAGGCCAAAAATGTCGACCCATTCGGCCAAACAGCTTTTTCAGCGGTTCTTTCTGAAAAACTACTTCTACGTTCAAAGGACCAGTTTGGTCAAAAGACATAAATATGTCCATTTCAGCCAAATGGCCCTTACTGCCAAACGGCATTTTCAACCAAATGACCTATACGGTCAAACGACTTTTATGATCAAATGACCAGTTGTTCATTTCGGGAAAATGACATTTTTGGCCAGACGAGTTTCGGTCAAATGATTCGGCTATACAATTTTCGGCCTTATAGCGCTTCCCATCGTTTGACTGAAAGTCATTCGGCGAAGGCCATTAGTTCGAATGCCACTTGGTCGATTGTCATTCAGCTGAATAACATTTTGCTGAATTGGAGGTTTGACCGATATGCTTATTAGGTCGAAAATAGTTTGACTGAAAATGTCATTTGGTTGAAAGCAACATACGGCCAAAAATGCCATTGCTAAAAGGGTCATATGGCCAAAAAGGTCGACCCGTTTGACCTATTCGGACAAATGACTTTTTCGGCCAAATAATTAGTTTAGACAAACAATTTCGGCCGTTTGTCCATTTCGGCTAAGCGGCTGTTCATAAACCACGTAGACAGGTTTAGGTCAGTGTGACAATTTGAGGCTGCCTGACATCCTGAAGGATGCCAGCCGGCTAGGATGTTGCCGGTGGTATGGAAACACAAACTGTACTGTTTAGCTCTTGACGAAATTTAAAATGTCTGTGTTGATTCGAAACGAAACGAAACGGAATATATATTTACATTCGAGACTACTAAACGATACGAAATCAACGTCCATTTAATTGGAAATTTTTCGAAACGAAACGAAATTTTAATTTTTTCCGCGGAATTTGCATTGAATTGATTTTACATTATGTACGCAATTCTGATTTCTCATTTTCTCAAAGTCTAATAACTGCTTTGCGACCAATTGAATTTTGGTAACAGAAGAAGCAGTCTGTGATAAATCGCCGTGATCCCGTTTACCATTGGCGATAAGGCAATATCCCAGCATTTGTGCCACTTTCAAAGGAATTCATCGTGGAGTGGGTGCTCCCGAATCAGATCAATTTTATATCAGTTCAGCATTATATCAGTAAATAGGATATGAAAATATAGGAAATGTGGGATTTTTTTTCTGATTTCAATTCTATTTAAAACCTTATTTCATTTAAGAGATATGTGATTATGCTGAAGCATACTTCATATTCATTTATCAGCGTGGTTTTTTGGTATTAAGTTAAATCAAAACCAGAATGTGAGAATATAGTATGCGTAAATGGAGAATTGTTAATAGCGCACATTTGCTCGCTAGACGAATTGCCTGCTCCTTTTTAAAATGCACAAAGATATGCCTTTCAGATTGCTTTTCAGAAATGTGATCGCAAAGCTTTTACGGCAGCAGTTGCCAGGTATGAAGAAATAATTTTTCCTTTCAAAAAGTTGTACCAAAAGGCTACCATTTCCTTCCAAATTCTACCTTTTTGTAGAGCCTCCTACCATAGTCTTATATACAATCAACTCGAGGAACCAACCTATTTCCTTCTTGTCCTTGTATATGTGTTTGTGCATATGAGGCATGCAAAAATTGTTGTCGAATTTTCATCCTCAACCGACTTCAATTAGCATTAGCATTAGCATTGTTACGGTGTAATTCGTAGATTGGACACTAGTGATACGCATGTTTTATTTTTGATATCCTTATCTAGAATGCTATCAGGAATCAAGAAGGGGAGTGGTCCTTGATTCTAGTCTTAAACAATAATAAAAAAGATAAGCATGAAGATTACTATTCCTGGCCACGCACATCTTCACCATAACTAGGGAGAGGAAGGAAGTGTTGATGTGGTATTTACTTAACGAGAGGCCACCGACTTAGCGACACCATCATAAGTACCACGTTCGTTGGGTCAGGATTTGCCTGAAGCTGGCAATGTAACCGTGGTAGATCTTACCCCGTAACACACCACGTAAAGGTGTCTACCCAGTGTTACGGGTTGTCCTCAACCGACTTCAATTGAGTGCAAGAAACAGCTTCTATGAACAGTATGAGCCGGTTACGCCCTTACAGTCAATTGGAATGCTCTGTATCTCCGTGAGCACCATGGGTAAGGAATCTTTTGTTTGGTGAAAAGATAATTCATGTGAAGCCACCTTGATAAGCGACTAAATATTTATTGTAAACAAAGTAATTTTGAAAACTCGAAGACGAAAACCTTGGTTCAAATCATGTGCTTCATTTAATGTTTTCCTTAGGGCCTTCTTAACTCTTAAACGGTACTTAGTCATGCGCTTAAATCTGGTTTGAGGCATAACAGGTGAAGACGTTGGCCTTTACAAAAAAAGAGGCGCTCTAAAATACTTCACAGGGGCCTCAGGCATCCAAGCCACGACTTTGCCTCTTTGACAAAGTTGTACTGATCTGATTCATATCTGATTACATTTACACTCTGAGCCTGACTTCTTAAATATTGAGTTGGATCACTTTAAAAAACTGGGATAGAATAGTTAACGATATTTTTCGTTTTCTGTTGTACATTTCTAACGAAACACCGAAAACGTTTTATAGAAGAAAACTGAATACGTATTTGTCGACTCAGAATGTGATTTTGTAGTAGGAAAAAAATGTATAACCTTACGTTTTAAAACAGCTTTATGATTTTGTTTAGCGGCGCAGTCAAAATTTTTGATAATACACGACTGTACGAGACAGTATGGTTTAAGTCTAAATTTGTTTCAAAATTCCACGGAATTCCGTTAAATTTCGTTATAAGCTAGTTTTTTCAAGCGAAATTTTTGTAATTTTACAAAACGAAACGAAATCAATAAATCAGATTTCACCATGCCCAAATTCCGCGAAATTCCACCTGAAACGACATTTTTCGAAATACCGCATATACTTAACTATTAGTTTGTTCTTATCCATAGCATATCTTGATATTTAAATAATATTTCGGTGTAAATTTTTAATATTGTGGCCTGTTATTTTATCTCTTATATCAATTGAGTTCATATCATGTTTGTTATTCTGTTCAAGACTTTTGCCCGGGTTGTAAGCGCTACCGATTCATTTGTTGCTATTGAACTGCATTCATCAGGAACGTGCTTTGTATTTCGGATAAAATTACTGGCAAATCAATGATGGCCCTGAAAAGGATCGATTTACTTTTAATTATAAGCTTATCAACGTCTTGCGAGTTGCGAGAAAATTTCACATGGGAACTGTTGCAACTCGATGATTTACCGCTGATTTGCTACATATGCCACCACCGACGGCTATTATTGGGACCACTACTGACGCCATTGGAGTTACTGCAATCACCATGCGGTTGTATTTTGTACTTTAAAGCAAATTCTTCTCGAATCAACTTTCTCTTGCACAAAATGGTGATCCTAACTTATTTTCAACTAGCAGACCCGACGAACTTTGTTTCGCCTAAAATTGATTTATTATCTGATTAATTCTTGAGTTGTGAAGAAATTTGTGTTTCATTTGTAATGCAGCCCCCTTTTCCAAAGGGGGAGGGGTCTCGAACCATTTTAAGAACCTTCCCTGGCCCCAAAAACCTCTGCATACAAATTTTCACGCCGTTCGGATCAGTAGTTTCGGAGTCTATAAGGTTCAGACAGACAGAAATTCATTTTTATGTATATAGAAGAAGAAGAAGAAGAGAAGAAGATAAGGCGTATTTCCCACCTTAACCAAGCGGTAAGATGCGCGGCTACAAAGCAAGACCATGCTGAGAGTGGCTGGGTTCGATTCCCCGTGCCGGTCTAGGCAATTTTCGGTTTGGAAATTGTCTCGACTTCCCAGCATCGTGTTAGCTTCATGATATACGAATGAAGAAATGGTAACTTGGCTTAGAAAGTACAAAAGTTCAATGAAATGGACGCAGTAGTTCATCCCGAACAAGAAAAAGAAGTTGCGAGGCGGCAATGCCCCAGTGGGGGATGTAATGCCAATGAAGAAGACTGCAGAAGCCATTCATGCAAATGAAGCATCTTCCTCCGGCGCGCGCTTATGATTCCAACTTTCTGCCGACGTCAAGCGATTATGTTTTCACTTTGTAGAAAATACTTTTGAATCAACTGTGTACTAAATGGTGAACCAATTTATTAAAAGGCACATTTTCCAATTAATTAAAGCAACTGCTCAATACGTTGAATCTAGCAAGAAAATCGGACTTGAGAGCTTCTTCTATTGATGATGGTAACGGCAAAATGTTTTTCCCTAGTTCCACTTGGGTGCTGCCACCGCCAGCGACATCCGCTCTATAATTCAGCGCTACAGACACCATCGAACTGACGCCACTGGCGCCGCCTTTGCGATATAATTTTCGGCAGCCGTTGATGCATACAGTCGCGTCCTTTTCGCTCACTGTGAAATCTTCTTCAAATTGAGGATTAGTATGCACAAACAAGTAGGCTGCTCGTGTCTGATATCTGTGCTTGCGACGCATGTACGGGATTGTTTCACCGCTTTTAATCCATATCTTGTAGTAGTTGTATGAATTCTTAAAATAGTTCGCTGATCCATTGATACCAAAATCAGAATAATCGGTTGGATTACGGCTGAGCTATCAACCCATACATCCTGAACCTCTAACATGGCTGTTTCTATCTTACCGAAGGATGTACTAGGTACTACGTCAAAATGATTTAATAAAAAGAAGAAGAAGAAGAGAAAGATAATACGGCACTTACGTCAAACTATGTCACTTATATATTGCAATGCAACCAACCAAGTTTTTTTTATCGCGGCGGACAACTTTAAAGAACATTCAAAAAATCTAAAAAATATATTGACGAAGTATCGTGAAAAAAACTGATTTTTGAGCAAACTGTCTAAGATGAGTCAAGTACGAGACGGCCTTAGAGTTGAGTTGAGGTCGGAATAAGTATCTGTAAAAATAGCAAAACGTGGTAGAATTAAATGGAAAGTGATATGGAAATACTAATACCTAGACCAACATTTGAAAAGGTCGTAACAGCCAAAATTCTTTCTGATTCTTCGTTCACATATATAGCTATCGATTCGTTAGGATGTTGCATGAAGAATGTTTTTATAGAAGTCGATTTGAAATCGAGCAGAGGGAAATATTTGTAATGGTATGTATCGCACGATAAAAAAATTCACGTCTAATTTTGTAAGATGATATTAGCATTTCCATATCATTGTAAATCGTTTAAGGACATAGTTGGAAGAGTCCCAGGATGGCAGTCAATATGGCACCGGACCTTCCACGGGTCAACCCCACACCTCCCGCACTCCTCTGCCTCCAACATTCGAATGCATCGAATAGCATCGAACAAACGCTTAATATTCAAATTACTAACCTGTTCACAGCATATTTATGTACTTCCCGTGATAATGAACATGTTTCTCCAAAGAGTCCTATGTATTTCGGCTCGAATTATACCATAAACCAGCAGTTTCGTGCCAATTTAATAGCCGTCCGCGATTTGATGGGTTTATCACTGCACTTCACTTCTTCTCAAAGGGCCAAAATCTAGTTTTATACACATGAGCAGCCCGAAATGTTGATAGAATGCAAATTAAACTTCTTTTTTTGGAATCAGTCACTTGTTTGAAGCGAAAGCTTAATATAAACTGCAATTTTTGCCCGAAAAAAACGATGAAAAGCAGATCGCGGAGCGAATGCAAACACCGCCACCAATAGCAGCAAACTAATACATAGGGTGGTTCAAAAAATAATTTTGCTCCGCCACGCTCAGTCGATTATGTTTCATATTTTGGGTGTCGTCCGATGGTTTGGTTCGGTTTGAATAGAGGCTTACCGTGCGCAGATCGTTTCAGGTTTGTATGGCAGTTGATATGGCGAGGTTGAATTTTACATTATTCTGATTGTGGCACTCCGTAATTGGGCGCTGGCGAGGGGGAGACCATATGACTGGATGAAATATTCAGCTTTAAGCTTTAACTCCATAGACAATGCATATTGAATGTACGTTCTGTGGGCAATGAACTCGGCATGGGGAAAAGGAATCACCCAGACCGTTGTGGTTTCTTGCGGGGATTGTGACTTACCTGCTACAGCGTCGTATGAAGAGTGTGACGAGCCGAGCAGCAAGACTGCCATCGATCTTGTCTGTTCGCCGCCCAGGAGTTGGTTGCGTTGGTTATATCGACTTTTAGGGATTTGCTGGGGTTCAGCGCAATATACACTTATTGCGAGGGATAAGACTGTATGGGCCACACACGTTCCAATAGTTGGGAGTCGATTTTAATCGAGGTTGCGAATCTTTAGCATAATAATCAAGCCCCAAATACAATGTCAGCGAAACGGCAACGAAAACGGCAAATTTGACAGTTAGCCCATATATTTTCTGTCAAATTTGCCGTTACCGTTTCCATTTCGCTGACATTGTGTGAGGCCTATAGGCCTAAGGCTTTTCAGAAGGCATCAGTGAAACGTGTAATTCAACAAAAAAGCCAGAATTTGTCTGTGATATCTATCGCACCAGGGGCAGATACTTTATGCAAAAAGTGTGACATGAGGGTGAGTGGGGTATAAAATGCTTTTTCAATGGATCTTTCCAGCTATGTGAGTTCTCTTTTCGCCAGCGTTTGGAGAGGAGGCGCTGTATAGAAAGGTTTATTTTCCAATACCATTTTTCAAACAAACTTGAACCGGCTTGTGCTCAATCAGTTTTTTTTCAAATCGGCTTTTAGAGGACACTCGGAGCATGGGACGGAATCGAGTGACCGTGGTGGAGCTGGGTCGTTTTTTGAACCACCCTACTAATACACTTTGTTTTTTTAATACGACACCAATACTACTACAGTATATGACAGTTTTTATTGTACCAATACTTTCAAAGCTTTGTTTTGGTACTCAACCCACCTTCACCTTAACTTCACGTAGAAGTAATACACTCAAATTATTAATTAGCGTGAATGGAAAGTACTAAATTCGTCTTAAACAGTTGAAGAAATTCCACTCTCTTTCTTGCTCTCTTCATTGGCATTACATCTTCCACTTCTTCCACTTCCAATCGGAAGAAAAAATATTTTCAATTTTTTAATTTATTTTACAAATATGAATTAGTTTATGCCTAAAAAAAGCAAAATGCGTGAACGGTACTCGTTATTTCTTGTTGAAAATGCTTACAAAATCCTTCGCAGGTACTGGAAAATTATTCATAGAAAATTCCATGCGGTAAAATTTATTTCTTGAAAAACATTGTTGTTTGAGGTTTTATTTACGAAGATAAAAAGAACGACTAAAATTTTTGGGGTGACAAAATCGGGTCGAAAACGTGACAAAATCGGGACGTGATAAAATCGGGTCGAAAACGTGATAAAATCGGGGGTAGACAAAATCGGGGAGTGACAAAATCAGGTCGACACTGTATCTCCGATTAGGGCAGATAAAAAAAATGTTTACACGGCATTTGAAAGAGCATTTTATATTTGTGTCAAAAAATTGAAAAAAAAGTGTAATTTTTTTATTTACCAATTTTACTAAAGTCATATTTTTTCAAGTAAATTGATATAACGGAAGAAGATATAGACGATGTTCTTATAGCAAAACACGCGTTTTGAAAAGCCCCAAAAGACATTCGTGAAAAATTGCATTCTCTTACTTAGTATCTTTCTCTATATTTCTCATGTTCAATCGCTAGAGCTGGAAATGGACTTCCATACCGTTTCCATTTCTATCCTATACCTTCGACTATTCTAGTAGAAACTGCTAGAATTGGAAATGAACGGAAAAAGCTCATTCCTACATCCAATGTGAAATTCCATCAATTCAGCTTTCTCCTATCTGTCACATAAGCAGCTCGATAACCGAGACGAACCTCTGCCGCTCGAACCTAAACCCAAAAATTCCAACAAATTCCGCATGAACTCGTAGCAAGTGCAGAGGTATATTCGGTTGCAGTGCGCAAGTGATTGCATCATCATTTCCTCCCCTTCCCTACATTGACATGTAGGGAAGGTTGACGCGGCAGGCACCTAACAAATGAGATCACCAGTACTTATTATTATATATTGAAGATTATTATATTGAAGATGAGTGCTAGTCCCAAGCAATCGTACATATAGCCCTTACAAACTGGCATGGACATGACGGGTTTCCATTGGTACGGGTTTCCGGATTTTTTTTGGCAAAATTTGCAAAATATCATCGTTCATCAGTCATAGAGGTCATTTTGGAGTCGCTAGGGATGTCCAGAAGAAGCATATTGTTCACACATAGTATAGCTGCTGCTAACCGCAAGTCGAGCACATCTGTAAATAATACTCTGGGGAGTCAGAGTGTTATAAAAAAAACATTTATTTCACTTCTAGTAATTAACAATGAATTGAACTTTTGATTTCACACTTAAGACTAACGATTACAGACTAACTTGATTTTCCCTAGCTGAACTGATTTTATTAACTATTTCTGATATGTCAGCAATAAGCTCTCCACCTGGTTATTGTCCTCCTCGATCGGATGATCGGTTCGATCGATGATGTGTGTCAGCAGTTTGTGCATTGGCCAAAGTGCACTTCATCGCTGCGTATGCTCGTTCGTCCTATGTATCATGTTGTTGCCGCGTCGCTGTTGCTACCCGCATGTTGGCATCGGTGTAGTTGCAGAGTTCTGATGCTGAACTCCTCCTAACGTCTCCCCCCATAAGTGTCGGACGTCCTCGTTCGACTTTTCCTGAACTTCTAGATCCTGAAGCCTTGGGAATGGGATGAACTTTAAAGGTATTGGCTTTCCTTCTTTTGGTAACGTTTCTTAACTGGAAGCCTCGATCGTAACATCTTCTGCCTCAAACTTTGTTTTTTTGCTGTGCCACCGCTTGCTGTATCTGTGGAGATAAACTACGATCAAAAGAAAAATGGTTATGGAGGCAATCGTGACTTCTCCGATCACTTGTGATTTGGATAGTTGCAATCGGATCCTTGCGATTTCTTCCAGGTTTTCTAAGTTTACTTGATGAATATCCTCCATATCGGGAGTTGTTTGTTCAACTCTATGTTTTGTCCAAAAATTGGTGTAGAAAACCCTGCGCTCGCTAAGGTTTGGAAATTTTGTAAGAATGTTTGGTTGAGGATTTTTACAGTACAATTTTCCGTTTCGATAATTGTAGGGGCTGCTATAATTCGGTTGTCTCCGCAAGAGTCTGATACGTGAACTCTCACTCTGCTATCTAGTAGAATTGTGCCTGGGATAATTTCTTTGACTATTATTTGGTTGGTATCTTTGGACATGTTGCGTTGCACTTTGCTGCTTGATTAGTTAGTATGTTGAAGACGCATCCATCTTTCAATTTTCGGCTGTTTTCGCATAACACACACTTCTCGTTTTGTTTGTAGATGGAATTCTTGAACTTGGCTACGTATTAGGTTTCCAAGTTGGTCCTGCTTCCGTTGATGTTGTTCGCATCTAGTTGGATGAGCTCATATTCCTGACTTTCTACTACTGGCAATTTGATTATGAAAATGATATGGTCGTCTTTAAAGGTTGCAATGCACCTAACAAATTCAAAGATTTCATCGTCGAAATGAAGTTCTATTCCCTGATTTTTGAAAAAAGTTATTATGTACTCTTTATCTGAAGGTGTTAAAATATTTTTGTTCAGTAGATTTGATCTGGAAAATATTATTTGCTCTTCTATGTCCTCTAATATTTTAATAATTATGTCTAGGTTTAAGATCAAGTTAATTTCTTCTACGTGCTTACCAAAGTTTTTACTATCCTTACTAATTTGTTTAGTTATTTTAGCAATTATAATTGACACTTTGTTAATTGTTTTCTGTAAGGAATTATTAATTTTTATCTGCCAATCCTGATTGTTTATAATACGGTTTTCAGTTGACTCTATTTTTCCAAGGTTATATTGTAAAATTTCGTGATCATCGTGGTCTGGATTTCCGGATAATGATGATGAGATGAGGATAATGACACTTCCTTATGCATTTACTAATCCTCTCCTATGTCGTTTAGGATACAAGCTGCTCAATTTATTTTTCGCGATTTTCAGTTTATATAAGAACGTCTCAGTTAAATGATCTGTAAGGTTTAATTCAGTATTAACATTTTCTATCCCTAGTAACATTCTGGTTTTACTGTGATTAGACCATTGTGGTTGCTTATATCTTGGTATATTGTTGCATGGACGATTGATATTAACCTGGAATAAGAAATTTATCGTTTTAGTGATTTATTGTTTTATTCGGTTTTTATGAATTTTAATGTCGTTAGTATCCTTGAAAGTTAGATCATTATTGCTTTGGATTGTTACAAGTTTAACAGGGTCTTTATCTTTGGATAACCTTTGGGAAATGTTTACGTATTGCTGTTCGTTGTTCGGGTTGTAAAGTTTTAGGGTTATCTTTCCTTTTGAGCAATTCAATTTTCACTGCAGAGTGCAGGTTCTTAAATTTTTCCGAAATTTCCTCCATGTTTATCAATCGCGATTCGTTAAAAATCCAATTACGTGGTTGTTTTTTAGTAGCTTGGTGAAAAGAGTTATTATAAATGTCTACGGCGATGTTTATTAATTCTGTTGTGTTTAAATTTTGGAATTTATTCTTGTTTGTCCGAAAAAATTCGATGAGAGTCGAATGGAATCGTTCAACTATTCCGTTAGAGTTAGAACTACTTGCAAAATGGATTTCGATCCCGAGATCGTTCAAAAATCCAATAAAATCGATTGACCTGAAAGCTGGGTCCTGGTCACTTACTATGGTTTTTGGTCTTCCGAAATGTCGGATGTGTTCCGTTATGGTTTTTTTTTTGATATGTACTATTGTTCTGGACTATAGTGGGATTGCATTCGCAAATTTGGAAAATAAATCAATTATAGTAAGCCACATGTGCCTTTTGAGAAAAAAAATATGTCAACGTGAATTCGATCGAAAGGGTTATCTTCGAAAGTACTTTTACGAATTAATTTAGGTGGCCTTCTGCCATATTTGGCTTTTTTACAGGTTTCGCAAGTTTCGCAAAAAATTTTGATCTCTCGATCGAGCTGTGGAAAAAAGTATTTTTGTGAGATTCGGTTTTTGTTCTCCTTCTGTCCTCGGTGTCCATAGTTGTGAGTTTCTCTCACTATCTCGTCCTGTTCGGTTTCCATTCTTACATCTTCGAGTAGGGTTTCTGAAATAAATCGCTTATAAACTTTACTGGATGAAAAATGTTTTTTGAAGGTTTCCTGAATCAATTGAGCCATAGAAATAGGGACTTTCAGACAACTGATCCCTCTAGGGTTAAGAACTTTTTTGGGAACTTCCACTATGTCTTCTTCTGTATACTGAATTGTTCGAAATCAGTATACAGAAGAAGTTCTTAGTATGTCTATGATATTTCCGAAATACTTCCTCATGGGCAGTAATATCGGTATTTCCTATCTTAAATATCACTTGAGTTCGGAAAGTGTTCAGTGGTTTCTCTGTGTAACGAATGAAATAATCGTCGCTAGAGTCCGCTGTACAGTCATTCTATCGCTCTCTGTATCGTTTTCACTTACAGATTCCGGAGGTTCGGCTTCCATTGAGGATTGTGAGTTGGTGTTTACTTCGTCAGTTTTAATCCTTGATAGAGCATCTGCCACCACGTTCTGGATTCCGGGTTTGTAGATCATCTCATAATCAAATTCCTCTAATGCAAGTTTCCCTTTGATAATCCTTTGGTTTGCGTTAGTAATCGAAAAAGTTAACGGCTGATGATCAGTAAACAGTTTAAATTTTCGCCCGTACAGATACGGTCTGAAATGCTTAACTGCCCAAATGATTGCAAGGAATTCTTTCTCCGTTGTGAAGTATCTTTCCTCAGTTTGGTTCAATGTTCTGGAAGCGTATGCAATGGGTCTGTCTTTACCTGCTGGCCCTGCTGGCGACAGTACTGCACCTATTTCAAAATTTCTCGCATCTGTGGTTAATGTAAATTCTTTGTTGAAATCTGGGTATGCTAACACAGGATCCAACGTTAAAATTTGTTTGCATTTTTCGAAACAGTCTTTAATTTCCTGTGAAATGTGAAAATCGGCGTCTTTCCTAATAAGTGCTGTAAGTGGCTTCACCAGTTTAGCGAAATCTTTTATAAGCCGTCTATAGTAGCCAAGCGTTCCTAAGAATTGCCTCACTTCCTTTTCATTACAAGGTATTGGCCATTTTTTTATGATTTCAATTTTATCACTATTTGGTTTCACACCCTCTTCCGAGACTGTATGACCAAGAAATTGCGTTTCTTTCCGAAAGAACTCGCATTTGTCTAGTTGAATTTTAAGGCTAGCTTCTCTAAGCTTTTGCAATACTTGGGCCAAATGGTTCTTGTGTTCTTGAAGAGAACTCGAGAATATTATTATATCGTCCATATAGACGAAGCAACATTTCCCGATAAGGTCCCTTAGTATGCAATCCATGACGCGTTGGAAGGTTGCCCAAATGGCATGCGAGTAAACTCGTACTTTCCTCCGTTCACTGAAAATGCTGTTTTTTCAGTATCTTCTTCCGCCAGTTGAATTTGGTGGAAGCCTGAAATTAAATCAACAGTAGAAAAATAAGTAGCCTTCCCCAATTTATCCAAAATATCAGTTATTTCTGGAATAGGGTACTTGTCGTTCATAGTTTTCTCATTAAGCTTCCGGTATAGTCAATAACCGAAACTTTTACTGACCAGTTGCGTCCGATTTCTTCGGAACTACCCACACTGGTGATGTGTAAGGTGAGATAGACTCTTTAACTATTCCGTCTCTAAGCATTTTCCTCACTTGATTCTGAACTTCTTCCTCAAAAGCATAAGGGTACTTATAAGATTTTGTGTGCACTGGTATGCAATCGGTAGTGCGTATTTTATGTTTAATTTTATGCGTAAATGTCAGCTTGTCCGATTCTGCATATAAAACTTCTTTGTATCGATCAATCACCAATTTTAAGGCCTTTTTCTCTTCCTCATTCATGTGATCATCATGAAAAGTGTATTCGGTAGTATTAATTTGCTTTGGCAGCTCCAACAAATCAAAAGGATCATTCTCCATTTCAGCACTGTTCAC
Source organism: Armigeres subalbatus (assembly GCF_024139115.2). Taxonomy (NCBI): domain Eukaryota; kingdom Metazoa; phylum Arthropoda; class Insecta; order Diptera; family Culicidae; genus Armigeres; species Armigeres subalbatus. The sequence continues at coordinate 330,169,264 of NC_085140.1, read as the reverse complement.
ATTAATTTCGTGAGCACTCTGTGAGTTGTTTTGGATTGCCACGATAGCTTCATTTCCAACACTTCGATACAAGCCAGGTAGGATAGTGAACGAATTGCGGTTCAATTCATTTTCTATCAGAAAATCACCATCTCTTTTTGTTCGCAATGTAATATATTGAAACTCCTGTTCATTAATATTACCCGTTTGACATTTGAAAAGTTTTCCTTCCAATTTTCAAAGTATTTAATGCGGATATCGATCTGGGCATTTAAATCCCTTAGTGATTCGTAACCAAACATTCCGTCAAAATATTTATGGAATTTAAAAACAAATTTTTTTAATCTTTTATTGATCTGAAATGGATCAAAGGAAGCGGATTTGTCTATAGTAGTAGTTCCACTGATGTTCGTTACTCGAATACCTTTTTCGCTTTTACAATTTTCAATGTTCACAACGACCAAAAATTTCATTTCCCCTTTGGATGTTTTTATTGAAATATAAGGAACGAAATTATTGTTCTTTACGGTTAAACCTCTGGCGGCTCTTCCACCTGAAAATTTAGCTCATCCACGAAGTACTCGTCGTTGTCAGAGTCGAGCACTGAACTATCTAGTTGCGGTGGGGTATTATGTTCCTTTTCGCGAGAATCGCTGTATTGACATTCTTCGGGGGTATTGACATGGTTGTTGAGCTCTGTTCTAGATTTTGCCGTTCTCATAAAGACGTCATCATCTACTCTTGTTTTATTGTTCCTGAATTTTTCTGATGAGTTATTATTATTTTGATAGAAATTTGATTTGCTGTGGGGGTCTTGAGAGTTAGGCATGTTTAACGGCTGTGTCTGTGGGAATGGACGTTTATTTTGTACATGCGGTTGACGATCGTGAATGGGTTTCTTATCAAATTTCTGACGGTATGCCGCGTTTGCGTATTCTCGTGTAATTGAATATGCTTCTTCTAAAGTTTCGGGCCGATAGCTTCTAACGTGCATAGACAGCTGCTTACTTAAGCCGTCTACGTATCTTGTTAATGTCATGAAACTAATTAACTTGTTTATAGCTTTCGTGGACTGTTTGTATTCATCGATTGTTAATATCGTTGCCTTAATAGATGTGTCGATAGCTTTTATTGCATTGTTTGTAATACTCGACCAATGATTTATTGCCTTGTCGAATATAAAAGAGAGATTGTATGTGGGATGTCAAATCTCTTCTATCCCCGTAGGAATTTTGTAAAATTTCTTTAATTTCCTCCCAATTATTTGGATTGCCTGCCGCGATTAGCACTTCTTTGGCATCTCCGGTTATCTTGCCTTTTACAGCACGTATGATCTGATCGTAAATGGGATCATCTTCATACTTCTCAAATAAATCAAGGGTTTTCTCCGTGTCTTGGATCCATGCCTGAGTTTCGCGTCTATTTCCGTTAAATAGGGGTAAGTTTTTAATCGGATCGGGAGTTCTAAAAGCCAAAAATGGATCGTCCGATTTTTGCTTCAGTTGGTTAAATTGTTGTTCACAATGTGCCTTGTATAGTAAATTTTATTATATTTTGAAAAAACCATCCTTACTCAAGACCCTCTAGGGAAAAAATGAGCATCCCTAGAAACATAACTCACCAGTACGGTAAAACTAGATGAGATCCCAAGCAGCACAAGTCCAATGAAACTGGTTACAGCAACCTAATTGTGACAAAATCGGGTCACATATAAGCTATTGTGATCTATGTACAACATGTGTGCCGGGATGGGTAAGACATCCGTGACAAATTGTGAAAATCGGTCAAAAGACGCTTGAGAACCATCAGTTTGAAAATTTAGTTCCCATGATTTTCTGATCACGGTAGACACGATATTCGTAGTATTAATATTTGTTTCGTAATTATCAATTGTTCAAATTTTCAAATGTTTGATGTCGATCTTGTTGTTTACTTCAATAACTTTAATGCTTGTTCAAATCTGTCTTCAAAAGTTTCCATTTCCCGGCCATTTTCGTTGTCCCGGGATTCGGGATGAACTTTTTCGTATATCCCGGGAAATCCCGGGATCCCGGGATTTTTCGATGTTTCCTTAGAAAACTTATTTTTTGATTTAAAAACGATTTTATTCAATGTTCAGCGTTGAAATTCGGTGACCTTCTCGAATTTCAATTTAATCCACGATTTAAACGCGATTCTGAATATTTGAAGGAGATGCAATGCTTGAAATAGGTTTTGTAAAACCAACTTGAGAATATTTGTACTTTTAACTGTAGTATACGATACAGTTAACTCCATAATTATCGATAAATCAACGACTACTCGATAACGATAACATTAAATCAACGCTCACTTGATCGTCAACGAAACATCATCGTACAACCGTTATCGTTATCGAAGTTGGCGTTAAATTAACGACGATAATTTATCGATTAACAACCCTGTCGTGACTCGTATTTTTTAATAATCGGACTTGATAAATAATTAACTTTTTTTTTTCGCACTTGTTTGGAAACACGTTTATTCCACTTCAAATCGTCCAACAAACTGAAGCTAATCTCCTAAGCCTGCTGCGATTCCAATATTTTTCGAATTCAATCACACCGATTCGTTTTCAAATATCCTATGCTTGCTGCGATTGAATTCCATTGTTTGAATTCTACTCGTTCATTCACACCATCTGTTTTCAAATATCCTACGCCTACTCCGATCTACCCCATTAATCTTTTAGCATGCCCATTCAATTACACCATCTATTTTGAATACCTTATGCCTACTGCGATTCAAATGTATTCATCCATCATCCTCGCCTGTACCTGCCTTTTTGGAATAAATAATCTTTGTTCCGATTCTTCTAAATTATTATTATTAATATTTTTATATAATCTCATTTCAATCTTATTTTGAGAGTTTCTTATACGACTTCAATTCATAATATGTATTTATTTATTTTAATCCGTGCGCTTCCCTACAAACCCTGGAACAAATTATGGTCCAGGAAGATTTCGGATCTTAAGCATAGTGTCAATGGATTATCTACAGAAACGTAATCGCCGTCCGGGATCCATAGATCGGGTGCATAAGTCTCGTGGCATCGTGGGATTATGCATTGGCTGCGAAAGTCACGGATAGCGCCGTACAGAATTTAATGGGAGGTTCGAACTTTCGGTTGCTTGCTAGTTGGTCAGTAGGAGTCCAAGCGAAGCTTTGGTCAGGAGCTGGTCAGCGGCAAAAAAAAATAGGTAGATCATCGGGATCGGACCACTTATACTTGCGTATGTGCTGGAAAGTTTGTTGTACGAACGTCGCTTGGAAGGACATGGATTGGATCAAGAATTGTTTTGGAGGCATGAAGCTCAGGAAGACTGACACAATGTTGGGCGGCGCGAGGAGATTAGCAAGGCGCAGGTGTTGAAAGAGGTGAACGATTACGTTATTCTGTTGCCAGAAAAAAAAACATGTGTGCAAAACGCCTGAATGTTATTAGCTCCCGGGAAACAACGCACCATGCGTCTCCTTTCCGCGTTTCAATATGAAAAGTTGGTGGACATGTGTAAAGGTGTAGAGGACGATCGCCCAGTGCCGAATTCCTCCCAATGCATGCCAATTCAAGTTTATCCAACATCCTATGTAGTTCAAAAGAAAGCTATTTGAAAACCTTTTACATGTATGGATCTTCAAATCTTTTTTTTTTAATTGAAGATTTAAAAAATATTTCCAAAACATATCCATTTTAGCTTACTTTAGAAGATTGGAATCAGCAATATGTTGGAATTCTATGTAAATATTCACACTTCGAAAAATCTATATAATTTTAAACGATTCAAGGCATAATTTATGATGCTAAATTGTGTCGCAACAAAGATTCACTTTTAATTTTAGGGCAAAAAAACAAACTTTTATTTGCATTGCTAAAGTGACTGAAAAGCCGAAAAATCCCCGGTGCTAAATCCCAACTATCGAGAGCCTCCAGTAAAGTTAATCATATCCCAAAAGTAACTGACTGATACCAATGCTATCGTTCAATCTGTCTCTATTTAAACAGCCAATATCGTGTCTAGCCGTGCTTCTATAAGTGCTATTGTCGACATTCATTTTTTCATTACAAAGTGATTAAGCACTCTCACTTGCACAACCCTTATATTTACTTAGGTTCCCCGGGTAGCCTTCCACTTAGCTGTTTGAATATCATTATTTGGTTTTCCATGCTTCCATTCCGATAAAAAAAAAAGTGGTCTCCACCGTGAAAAAAAAAACGATCGCAAATACCCATACCCAAATGGTTTTTCTTACATCGTTCTGTGAGCGAAAGTTAGCGAACCCAGCAACGGATGCGTCCAACGCATCTCAACCGAACGGCATTGCCTTTTCCCAAGGTGAAACCTTCCCTGCAGGTGATATCTGTATTTTTTTGCGTGAATAAATTTTCTCGAACAGTTCTCTCGGTACCTTTTCTGTAAGAGCCGGGTGGAAGTAATAAATTATTATTCAATCAGAAAGGGTTTTTGATCGCTTCAACGAAAGTAGAAAAAAGTTATTATTGCATGAGATTGGAAGAGAAAAATAAACATAAATTGCCAGAAACAGTAAAAATAGATCGATAACGTGTTCTCCACTGCTAAAAGGGGATTATATTTTCGTTTCGTTTATTTTTTATTTCTTATAATATATTTTGAGCCGAAAGTTTTATACCGCAGTGGCAACTTTCCACATAACTAAGCTTATTTTCGCAGAAGACATGTTCATACTACTTCAGTATTCTATATATAGCTTGAGGGTTTAATAAATTTCGACCTCGATAATCGTATAGTCGTAGAATGTTTATTTTCGGAAACAGCGAAGTAAAGATGATGAATAGTCTTAATTGAAACGAATAAAAAAACACTTGCGATCGCATGCTCTTGCATTTGCCCAATCTGCAATCGTCTTCATTATTGTTTAATAAAACATTTATTCAAACACGTTTCGAATGGTTCCCGCGTCAGTTTATTTGTTTTACCCCACCAAATCACGGCGCAAATTTAATAAAAGCCATTTCATTTCATAATCATAAAACGCGAGTTCACCGTGAGCAACCACCTCCAGCTGGCATTTGTATCCCACTCCGAAGTCGGACATGGCCACAAAATTTCATCACCGGGTCGTGAAAAATTCCTCGAAACATGACTGACGGTGATTGTCGTTTTCATCACTTTGGTGCAAACCGTTGGCCGTTGCAGACTGACTGGCCTAATGATAATTGACAGCTCTATCCGCCAACCCTGCTGATCATTGCCGTTTCGTTGTTTGGAAAATTTTCCTCCGGGCCTACCATTGCAGTGCATTGGTCATAGCTGAATAGACTGGCCCGCATAAATAACCTTTATGTTTTCATCAAAACAGTAGCATAATTTGTTCTAAAACAAAACGCATTTTGTTCACTGGTGGGACGGTTGGACCATTTCGTCACATTCAAATGTAGACCAGTCTACGGCGCCGGGTCCATCTTATCCCCCCGTTCTGCACCAGCAGCTCCGACATCCTCTCAAGCGAACCCATGCTTGTAATTATGCAAATAAAGCGAAGCATCTCCGTCGCCCCCAATTTCCTCGCACCGATCGCAACACCAGATTATCGGAAAATGGGAACAACTTTTAATGAAAGCCGGTTATTTCCAGTCCGAAACCGTGCTTTTATTTCCCACAGTGGCAGTGGAGCTGTCACGCGGCTGCCACCGCCAGATGATTCTTATCGGCCGCCCGACCGCTGGCTCTGCTCCTTTTGCGAGTGGTGACAAAAAGGACAGACATTTACGAGAGGAGTAAGTTTTAGCACTTGGAAGAAATTATCCCTCTTTCCGAGAGGCTAGGCCAGCGTGAAGAGGCTCTTCAGACTTTCCGGGGGAGCGATAATTCACTCAATTGGTTCAATTAGCATAAATTTCCGGTCCCCTTGAGAGTAGCGGCGCGTCTTCTAGGCCTTTGGGTCTGGCGTGCCACGATGCTTAGTGCGGTGCGTTTATCCTGCCCACAAGGAGCCATCATCGCTGTCACAGTATAATGAATCGGGTGTACAACCTATTAGTAGGCTTCATCTACGATAAGGGGCTATTAAAGAACTGTGATTAGAACCATTAATGGCTGTTGTGTAGCGGGTATAAGCGTTCCTGATACGGGGACGGCTTTTATTCACGAAACAATGGCAAACGTGAAGTGTCCATTTTTTTGGTGAAAATGTCAATTTTTATCATGCAAGTCTTAGTCGTATCTTTCGTTTATTTTTATGTTTGGAAGATTTGGTTTAATTGAACTAAACTTTTCGCTTGAGCTTGATTGACTGCTCGTAGTTGCTACTCCATTATGACCAGATCAGCTGTTCTTGCACAGAGAAGTAACAGATAGTTTTGCCTAAACCAGATATTTTAGATAGTTCAGATGCACTCGATAGCCATCTGAAATCGACCAGTCATGACCATTCAAGTCTGTAGAGCCCATGCGTATGCTATTCCACTCAGTTTTTCTCAAACCAGATATTCTCGGTTCTCAAAACTATTCTGGACTTCGAATCAATTGCTCTACCAGGTTAACTGCGCCCGATGCAAATCTGACAGCAACCAATCATATGGGGCGATTCCAATATGACGTCACTACTTTTTGAGATTTCTATACCCCCGTGCTTTTTCGTATACTGTCACAAAATCTTAGACCCACCCCCTGACGTCACAGGTTTGACGTCATTTTCATATCCATAAAAATACTGAATGCACACGTGTTTGATTTGGAACTCAGTAATACTGGAAACAAATGTTCCAGGTTTTCCAAACTGTTCTGAAAAAAAATCATCTAGAATTCCTCCGTAAGATCCTCCTGGAATTCCTCCGGAAGTTCCTCCGTAAGTTCTTCCTGAAATTACTCCCAAAGTTCTTCCAGGAAATGTTCGGAAGTTCCACCAAGTATACCTCTCGAAAGTCGCCCAGGAATTCCTCCGGAATTTGCTCCAGGAATTCCTTTGAAAGTTAGTCCAGGAATTCCTCTGGAAGTTCCTTCAAAAGTTCTCTAGAAGTTCCCCCAGGAATACCTTCGCAAAGTCCTCCAGGAATTTCTTTGGAAAATTCGAAGGTATTCCTCCGGAAGTTCCTCCAGGAATTCCTCTGAAAGATTCTTCTGGAACTCCTGCGAAAGCTCCTCTTGGAATTTCGGAAGTTCTTCCAGGAAATCCTCCAGAAGATCCTCCAGGAATTCCTCCGGAAATTCCTCCAACAACTCTGCCAGAAGTTCCTTCGGGAATTCCTCCGGAAGTTCCTCCAGCAATTGCTCCGGAAGTTCCTCCAAGAATTTCTCTAGAAGTTATTCTAGGAATTTTTAGGGAAGTTCTCCCAGAATTTTCTCCGGTAGTTCGTTCTGGAATTCCTCCGAAAGTTTCTTTTGGAATTTAAACGGATTTTTTCTCTGGAATTCTTCCGAAAGTTCCTACAGGAATTTCCGGTTCTTTGTAAGTTGTTTCAAGGAGTCCTCCAGGAAATTGTTCTTAGAATTCCTCCTGCAGGTGAGGTTCCCGTAGCGTAGTTGGCTACACATTCGCCTTACAAGCGGATGGATTAGGGTTCGATTCCTGGGTTCGATTCCCATTTTTGTTATTTTACGGAATACATGAAATTCCAATGAATTTTGCCAAAAACATTTCCTGTAGCTCCTCAAGTTGTCTGATTTAGAGCATTTTTAAAGACGGCTTTGGCAGGTTTTGTTCTATTATTGGCAGGGGGGTTTTTGTCGACCGAATTTTATGAAATTTGGCCATAATATTCTTTGATAGGCAAAGAATGTTTAGGCCAAATTTGAGCATAATCAGTCATACAAAGCCCCCTGACAATAATAGAACAAAACCTGCCAAAGCCGTCATTCCCCCTACTTGGATTATGGTGTCCCTAAAAACAGTATTTTTCATCTACTTTTTTTTCTTTTCGATGTTTTGGAAAAGTTATCTTCGTGTGACTTTCAAGGACAATCCTCACGGAGTTGAAAACTACCGACTTCTTTTATTTCTTTATTGAGACTTTGCCGCCATGAACCTCTGGGTCTGCCTCTGCTGCGATGTCCCGCTGGGTTCCAGTCTAATGTTTGTTTACAGATTTCGTTTCCGCCCCTACGTAGAGTGTGGCCGACCCAGCACCACTTCCGATCTCGATTTTCTGTTGCTATCGGCCTCTGGTGATAACAACGATGGAGCTCGTTGTTTGAGATCCAGTTGTGAGGCCACCAGACCTGAATTATATGCCGCAGTCATCTGTTGATGAACTCCTGCAGTTGTTGAGTGTTCTCCACTGATACACACCATGTTTCGCTAGCACATAACAGAACAGATATCACGTTAGAGTTGAAAATTCGTATTTTGGTGCGTTCACTTATTTGCCTATTTTTTCCAGATATTTCTTAAACTCGCAAAGGCAGCCCTTGCTTTCTTGATCCGTGCGCCTATGTCGATCTTGGCACCGCCGTCTGACGCCATTTGGCTACCAAGATATTGGAAGCTTTCAACATTCTCCACTGGTTGCCCGGCTACTGTGAAACTGGAAGGAGTCACCGTGTTTACATCCAACTATTTGGTTTTGTTAACGTTGATGACTAAACCTGCCGAAGAGAAGCACTCGGCAAGGTCGTTGAGCTTACTCTGCAAGTCAGAGGGCCGTTGAGGGAGGGGTGCAACGTCATCAGCCAAGTCGTTTCCATGATTATAGGCTGCCATAACAGCCCGCGGTTTTGTTGATGGTTAATCGCACCTACCAGAATCTCGTCGATTACGATGAGGAACAGTAACGGTGATAGAATACATCCTTGCCTCACACCAGCTATGACCCGGATAGGGTCGAACAGAACCCCATTGTGCAGCACTTTACACGAAAAGGCCTCGTACTGTTCCTCGATGAGGCCGATGATTTTCTCAGGAACCCCTTTGCGTCTTAGAGCGCCCCACATATTTTCGTGATTGAGACGGTCGAAAGCTTTTTCGTAGTCAATGAATACCAAGTAAAGGGACTCTTGGAATTCGTTGACCTGCTCCAGAATAATACGGAGCGTGACAATATGGTTCACACAGGATTTTCCGGCACGGAATCCGGCCTGCTGCCGTCGGAGAGTCATATCGATCTTCTCCTGATATCGGACTGGAATAACTTTGCATAGAACTTTGAGAACGGTACACAGCAACATAATGCCTCGCCAGTTATGGTATACAGTCAGGTCATCCTTTTTGGGTACCTTCACTAAGATACCTTGCATCCAGCCGACCGGGAAAGTTGCAGTGTCCCAGATATTACGAAATGAACGATGCAGTAGCTGAGCGGATGTCATGGGTTCAGCTTTGAGCATCTCGGCTGATATGCGACCGACCCCTGAGGCTTTATTCGATTTCATGCTTTGGATGGCTGTTTGAATCTCCAGCAGTGATGGAGCTTCGGTATTGACGCGTGTTATACGTCGGATCCTAGGCAGATCATACCGAGGTGGTGATGGCCTGGCTGGCACTTGAAAAAGTTATTCGAAGTGCTCAAACCAGCGTTTCAGCTGGTCAGTTGGGTGGGTCAATAACTGATCATTCGCGTCTTCCACAGGCACCGTTGCATTCACCTTCGCCTCGCTTAAGCGTCGTGAGATATCGTAGAGGAGGCGAATGTCCCCGGTTGCGGCGGCTCTCTCTCCTTCGTCGGCCAGAGTGTCTGTCCACGCTCGCTTGTCCTGTCGACATGAGCATTTTACTCCCTTCTCGAGAGTCGAGTATCGTTGACGGGCTAAGACTTTGGGTCCTCTGGTTTTGATCGATCTATCGCGGCTTTGGCTTCTCTTTGCTCCTCTACTTCCTCCAGGTCCCATCTGTGATCTCTGGGTGCGTAGTTCGCTCAGATTGTTCTCGCTGGTGGCGATGAAGGCATTCTTGATGGCACGCGTCTCCAGTTCTTCAACGACGTAACCATTTCACCGTGGCATCTTCCAGTCGGCGTGTGTTAAACCGTTCTCCAACTCTCTTCTCCTGCCGACGAATCCACGCAATGCGCAGGCGTATTTCGCCGATGAGGAGGTGATGATCAGACGCGATATCGGCACTACGTTTATTCCGCACATCAAGAAGGCTCCGTTTTCATTTTCGGCTTATGTAGATGTGGTCCATTTGATTTTTTGTAAAGCCGTCAAGGGAGACCCACGTGACCACAACATTTATTTACCACAAAATTCTGCAAACAGCTCTCCGTTTTCGCTCATTTTTTCGAGACCATGGCGTCCCATAATGCGCTCATGGTTCGAGTTATCGGATCCGATCTTTGCATTGATGTCGCCCAAACAGATCTTGATATTGCCCTTCGGAATTCTATCTATGACGGCAAGTTGACTGTAGAAGTTCTCTTCGTATTGCAGATCGGCAGCTTCAGTTGGCGCATAACATTGGATTATAGTAAGGTTTCGGACCCGTGTTCTAAATCTGGCAACGATTATCCTTTCACTTATAGGTTCCCACTTCATAAGCGCAGAGCGTGCCTGAGCGCTTATTAGGAAGCCAACTCCGTGATACCGGGGAGCGTTTGTTTTTTTAGGTTACATCCTAATCCTAGTAAGTAAAATTGTTCAAAAAAAGTGAGCCTAAGAGCTACAGAAAAAGTTTATACAGCAAAATTGATTGGAAAAAGCAGCGCCACAATTTTGTAGAACACGTTATGTCAAAATTCCGCAAAATAAAAATATATATATTTTTATAAAATTGACCAATCTTTTTTCGATAGCTCTATAACAAGCTAATTTGTTTTAAAAACCCTGATTGACCCACCTAGCGGTGTTTATGCCTTTCTCGTTCATTAGATATACTAAAAAATTGAGAGAGAATTTCTAAGCGTGTTTTTTATTTGTATATAAATCATATTTTAGCCATAACTTTTATCCATAGTCTGATCTGGCCAATTTTCAATAGTAAACAATGGGACAGGATTCCCCGTCGAATGCAACTTATTGGAAACAAATCGGATCAAGATAAGTGCCCAAAAGATGAGTGAGTTTTATTTTGCGCACATACATACACACACGCTATGTTTAAAGGCAACTATTATGCAAAGTGAATGCACCTCGGATGTTAAGCCGTTTTTGACCTCTAGTTTAAGGATCTGTGTCGATTAAAATATTTCATCAGTGAAATTTAGATTTTTTTACTATTTAAGGTAATATTTTTAACCTAAAAACTTTTTCTGATTTTTTTTAAATTTTTTGAAACAAGTTATATAAAATTCAACCTCCACTTTTCTTTCCTGATTCTTTTAGAAACATTTTCATATAAAAACATTTTTTATATGATGAAAATAGTAGAAGTTATATTAAAATTACTGCCAGTCTTAAATGTTCTTACGGTTTATTATGAATAGATCTGGAGCCTTCCTTAGCCGTGCGGAAAATTACACTGCTACAATGCAAGACCATGTTAAAAGTGGTTAAGTTCGATTCCTGGTCTTGTCTAGGAAATATTCTCGCCTTCCCTGGGCATAAAGTATCATCGTAGCCTCATGATATACGAATGCGAAAATGGTAACTTGGACTAGAAACCTCGCAGTTAATAACTATGGAAGTGCTAAATGAACACTAAGCTCCGAGGCGGCATATGTCAGAGTGGTTGATGTAATGCCAATAAGAAGAAGTATTATTAAATTTAAGAACATAATATCACTCTTTAACATTTTAAATCAACAAAAAGTTAAAACTACGCACTAGTTCAAAGTAGTATTTATGTTCTGTATTTCAAACTTGATTGAACCTCAATGGACGTCTGCATTATGTGACCACTGTTATATGCTACCACCGTGGATAACAGTTTGCGTGTATACAGTTCGTGATTATCTGGCATTTTGTAGTTTTGCTAGATAGTATAGAAACTTTTGTGGATGACTTCCGTCGTTTGCTCCGTATACTTTGTAAGGCCTCCCTGTGATGCGCTCATAAAATTCAAGAACATGGAATTTCAAAATAAGAAATTTTTTGGTGATTCCAACAATGTTACACTAAAACAGCAATCAACTACCTGTGGTAGACTCTCCAATACCTTGTAATAACCATCGCATTATTTTCCTTTCAAAACACCCCGTTTTACTAAAAGACTTCGGCAGTAACGCCCAGTGAAACCAAGTTGAGCGTGATGAGTTGCGTTGACCTCTGTCCAGACTTCAGATTTGTCTGGATGTTTTTTTGCTACAGGGCCGAAATTTTGGTAGCGCTGGAGGAGGGGTTTTGTATAAAATTGTGTCATAGTCTTCTCCTTCCAGTAGATGATTATGAACACAATTGAAATATAATCGAGCATCTTCCTTGACCTGTCCAGCGTTAAATTCTATTTCTATGGTAACAAGTGGTGCAGGGTTGCTGGTGTTTTAATAGACACGTATGAGATATGCAGTTACACAAGAATTCGCTATCGAAAAATGAAATATATGTTCGGTATCAACAGTATTTGTAGTGTAACTTCTGCTACTTTCATCATATGAAAATTGTTTTTATATGAAAATTTTCCTTGAAGCGTCAGGAAAAAAATGTAGTACCTGGATTTTGAATAACTTGCTTCAAAAAAAAAAAAAATTAAAAAATTAGAATAGATTTCTAGGCTTAAATGGTAAAAGTCAAATTTTCACCGATGAAATATTTCAATCGACACAGATCCTTAAACTAGAGGTCAAAAACTATGACCTAACGGCTTAACATCCGAGGTGCATTCACCTTGCATAATAGTTGCATTTAAACATAGCGTGATACACACTCACACACAGACAGACATCATCTCAATTCGTCAAGCTGAGTCGATTGGTATATAACACTATGGGTCTCCGGACCTTCTATCATAAAATCGTCTTGGAAGTGAATATATAGCATTTTTGTTACACCTTGGTGTACGATAAAGGCAAAAATATGACATTAGTAAATTTGATAAAACTTGAGATATAAAAATAATACATATATAAAAATATTATATTTTATAATTCATAATATATGAGTTACTCCTTCAAAAACCGTGTAAACATATGGTTTTGGTTTGCCCCAATCGTAAATATCAACTTTGAAAAAAAAAACGTAATTTTGATAGAAACTTTCCATCGGCAAAAGATATTGAGCATATTTATACATCAAAAGCTGCATTTTTGAGCTTTAAAAGTCACCCGAAGACAAGCCCGAAGACGACTTTTCCAAAAAATCGAAAACAAAAAAGTTGATCAAAAATACATTTTTTAGGGACACCCTAATCCTTACTTTTATCTACTTCCTTTCGCTTTGAGTAGTATAATTATCACCTAGAAAAACCAAAAAAAAAAATAATTTCGATAAAAATTATATATTTCTAACGATCATTTTAATGAAAATGCGTAAAGAACTAGTTTCACGAGCTACAATTTAAGTAAATAAAGCCTAGCAACAATTTGATGAAAATATTGATTTGACAATATATCTCTAGATATTCTGTGGTTGAACAACAAAAAATTCTGGAACGAAATATTATCAGGTAAAATACTAATACACATAATATGCGAAGCTCGAATGAAAAGTCTATGATTAGAAGAAGGAAAAAATCAACGATACAATGTTCTCAGGTGAAACACAGATCAATACAAATATGAGAAAATCGAAAGAAAGCCCTATAATTGGGCTGCAAAATGGTGGGTTGACATCAAGGAAGGAGCGCCCAACAGAGCTCTGGTCCCCACAAGTCCCTATCTCACGCTTCCACGGGTCGTCCGATGACAAAAGACCGCCAGCTAAGGGTTGTGTACTTAGCTGGTAGTGCAGCCTGGGCACTGTTGCCCTTCTGACATCAGCTAGAGTGAGAAGGTACGCCTCGAGCGTCTGTTCACCAGGAGGTGCGGCTCAAACAGCGTCTGCCTGGTACCCAGCGGCTGATTAACGAAATGCTGTATTGCGTCAGCTATACCTAAGGTGGCAGCCCCATCATCGCGATGTAGGTAACGCGACCCCGGTAAGGTAGCTTACTGGAGCCTCTCAAATACCACGAAAAATGGAGATAGAAGAAAAAGAGAACGTTATTTTTGGCAACGAAATAAGGACTATGATTGGAAACTCGGTACCTGGAATGTCAGGACCCTAGATGAACCTGGACGAGTGAGGCTTCTGGCTGGTGAACTGCAGAAGGTTGGAGTGAACGTGGCTGCTATTCAAGAAGTCCGATGGCCCAGATCCGGAGAACGTGAATTCCGAGCCGTGGACCCCACGACCAACACTGCATTCAAGTATAACATCTATCACAGCGGCGGTGAAAAAGCAGAGCATGGAGTTGGTTTCGTAGTGATGGGCAAGTAGATGAAGCGAGTGATGCGGTGGAAACCCATTAGCGAACGAATCTGTGTGTTGAGGATACGGAGCAAATTCTTCAATTACAGCTTAATCAACGACAAACGATAAATCCGACGACGTGAAGGACACGTTTTATGAATGCCTTGATAAAGCCTATGGAGAGTGCCCAAAGCATGACGTGAAAATTGTTATCGGAGACGCTAACGCTCAGGTCGGTAGAGAGGGCTTTTTCCGTCCCATAATCGGTAAGGAGAGCCTTCACTCCGCTACCAATGACAACGGCCTACGGCTAGTGAATTTTGCTGCTGCCAGATGGCCATCAGTAGCACCTACTTTGCACGAAAGAACATCCGAAAGCACACCTGGAGACACCCAAATGGTGAAACTTGCAACCAGATAGACCATGTTCTGGTGGATGGGCGCCATTTCTCGGATGTTATCGATGTGCGGACATTCAGAGGTCCGAACATTGACTCTGATCACTACCTTGTTGTCAGTAAAATTCGATCACTGTTGTCAACTGTATCGAACGAAAGATCACAGCAAACGATGCGTTACAATATCCAGCGATTGTCGGCGGAAGGAGTATCGGCTGAGTACCGCCAGAAGCTCGACGAACGGATAAGTGCAATCAACGTTAGCGACAACATCAACGATCTATGGGAGTCGATTCATGGAGCGGTGAACACAACAGCACGAGAAGTAGTAGGCACTGCACAGAGGCGACCCAGGACGGGTTGGTTCGATGTGGAGTGTGAGAGAGTGACAGACGAGAAGAACGTTGCCAGAAGCCGGATGTTGGTGTCGGGTACCCGATCGAATAGAGATCGGTACAAGGAAGCAAGAGCAGCCGAAAAACGAACCCACCGCAGGAAGAAAAAAGAGTACGAAGAACAAGTTATTAGTGAGGCGCAGGAAAAAATGGAGCAGAACGATATGCGGAGGTTTTATGAGTCTGTCAATGGCGTGCGGAGAAAGACAGCGCCATCTCCCGTCATGTGCAACGACCAACAAGGGAATTCGCTGACAGATAAAACTGAAATGGCTGCCAGGTGGAAGCAACACTTCGAGACTTTGTTGAATGGAGGAAGTGACGGTGCATCGGTGAACAGAATAAATATTAGCGACGATGGACAAGCTGTGGAGTCACCTACACTAGATGAGGTTAAAAAAGCAGTCAAAGAGCTGAAAACAATAAGGCTGCGGGGAAGGACCAGATCCCGGCTGAACTTCTCAAACATGGCAGTGAGCAGCTTCATGAAGTTCTGCACCATATTATGTCGAAAATATGGGAAGACGAGGAAATGCCTGCTAGCTGGTTGAACGGCCTTTTTTGCCCTCTCTTTAAAAAAGGGCACAGACTGGAGTGCGCCAATTACCGAGGAATAACCCTCCTTAATTCGGCGTACAAAATTATGTCCCGTATTCTGTTCAACAGATTGAGACCGCTTGAAGAGTTCTTCGTCGGCGAATACCAAGCAGGTTTTCGTGAGGGCCGATCAACGACGGATGAAATGTTTACCCTGAGACACATCCTTGATAAATTCCGGGAGTACAACTTACAGACACATCATCTGTTTATTGATTTCAAGGCGGCGTACGATTCAGTGCAACGGAATAAATTATGGCAAATTATGCTTGAACATGGTTTTCCGGCGAAACTGATACGGCTGATTCGTATAACGTTGGACGGATCGAAATCAAGTGTAAGGGTTGCGGATGAAGTATCGACGTCATTTGTTACCTTAGATGGATTAAAGCAGGGTGATGCACTCTCGAACCTACTGTTCAATATAGCGCTCGAGGGAGCGATTAGGAGAGCTGGTGTGCAAAGAAGCGGTACCATTATCACAAAATCGCATATGCTCCTGGGATTTGCGGACGATATCGATATTATCGGAATTGATCGCCGTGCCGTGGAAGAGGCTTTAGCGCCTTTTAAGAGGGAGACAGCGAGGATTGGACTCACGATCAATACCAGCAAAACGAAGTACATGGTCGCTGCCAATCAACGTGGGTTCATTAGTGGTGGTGGTAGCGAAATAGTGCTGGATGGTTAAAAATTTGAAGTGGTAGAAGAATTTGTGTATTTTGGAACATTTGTGACGTGCGATAACGATGTTACCCGCGAGGTGAAAAGGCGTATTGCAGCTGCAAATAGGGCTTATTACGCATTTCGTAACCAGTTTAAGTCCCGTAGTCTGCAAACGAAAACAAAACTCGCGCTGTATACTACTCTGATTCTTCCGGTGGCTTTATATGGCCATGAGACATGGACATGGAGGCTGATCGGAGAGCTCTCGGAGTGTTTGAGCGTAAGCTGCTGCGGACAATACTCGGCGGTAAACAGGAGAACGGTATCTGGCGGCGTCGGATGGATCACGAATTGTACCAGGTGTATAAAGGGCTGGATATTATTAAGCTTATACAACACGGCAGACAACGGTGGGCTGGTCACGTTGTTCGTATGCCGGAAGAACGTCAAGCGAAGATAATATTTAGTAGAGAACCCGAAAGAGGCCGCAGGCTTCGTGGAAGGCCACGATGGCTTTTGCAGTTGAAGAGGACCTGAGGGCGCTCAATGTTCAGGGCGACTGGAAGCGATTGGCCCAGGATCGAGTCCAGTGGAGAAGGATACTCCATTCGGCGTAGGTTCATCGAAGAGCTGTAGTTCATGAAGTAAGTAAGTAAGTAACACAAATAAATATAAATTTGCGAAACTCGAAACAGCGAGCGAAAAACTTATGATTAAAAGATGGAAAAATACAACAATAAAATATTATCGGGTGAAGCACAAATAAACATAAATGTGCAAAATTATGGTTGATTAATACTCGACGTTTTGCCTCATTCATTATAATTTCAACTTTTCGACCTTTTGACTTTCTACCTTTTTTCCTTCGACCTTTTTCCATCGGCCTTTTAACTCAGATTTTTTGTTTCGACCTTTTGTCCCTTCGACCTTTGTACATTGTAATTCCTACATGGTTCAATACAACCAGAGGAAAAATCCTAGCTGCCAGAGGCAATTGAAACGTATTAATAAAATGATATGGAAATGCTAATATCATCTTTCAAACTTGGACGTACATGTTCATGATAGAATTAGAGGCGAAAGTATAGAATTGATAGTTCCGTTAGGATACGGCAGGCATGAAGACTGTTTTTATAGAAGTCGATTTGAAAGCGAGCGGAGGGCAATATTTGTGATGGCACATATCACACGACCTTCCTTCTGCCAAGCTCCCGTATGAAGGGGGAGGGAAGAATATCAGTGTGGAAGCTGATATATCTCCACTGGCAAAAGGAAGGTGGTTTGACTTGCTCATATGCAATCGCGTGCGGAAGGATTTGCTATCGACGAGTACTGTCTCCAAATTTCTAATATGACACCAGCATTTAGTCGAATAGGATTTTTGTTGCACAGTTCTGTTTTCTCATTGCGTCCTGATATTCTTCCCTCCCCCTTCATACGGGAGCTTGGCAGAATGAAGGTCGTGTGATATGTGCCATCACAAATATTGCCCTCCGCTCGCTTTCAAATCGACTTCTATAAAAACATTCTTCATGCCTGCCGTATCCTAACGGAACTATCAATTCTATACTTTCGCCTCTAAATCTATCATGAACATGTACGTCCAAGTTTGGAAGATGATATTAGCATTTCCATATCATTGTAAATCGTTTAACTTCACGTAGAAGTAACACACACGAAATCATTAATTTAGTATTAATAAAAACTAAAAATGTATCATCATAGCAAAAATTATGCCCAACCTTTTCCAGGTGAATTTTCAGATTGGTTACTTTTTGGCGGGCCAGGAAATATTCGGTACATATGTTTTAAGCATTTTCAAAATAACCAAATTAAAATACATTTTTTTCATAATTGCATTTAGTTTTACAGAACGGCTAAAACCCAAACACGATATTATTGCGTTCGAACAATATTTTTGTGTGTGCTTATTTTCTTTTATTCTTATACTAGCAGGCCCGACAAACTTTGTTTCGCCTAAAATTGATTAATTATCTCATTAATTCGCAAGTCATGAAGAAATTGGTGTTTCATTTGTATGGGAGCCCCCCTTTCCAAAGAAGGGAGGAGTCTTGAACCATCTTCCCGGCCCCATAAACCTCTGCTTACAAATGTTTCCGTTGATCGGTTCAGTAGTTTCGGAGTTTATGAGGTTCAGACAGACAGAAATTAATTTTTATGTATATAGATTCAACAGATTTGCCAGAACTGTTTTCTATCGGATTAAAGAGATGTATCAGTTTTCGACACACAATTTTGCTAAATTGTTTTAATTTTTGGCGTATTGCCAAAATTTCCAGATTAAGAAGAAGAAGCTCTTCGAGCCAGGTAGAAAAGCTTCCGGGCCGGTGATAAAGTAATTTTTTTTACACGCCTCCGCAGCCAACAAAAAAATGGAGTCACCATACGTTGGGCAGCCCTGACCTAGTCTAAGAGATGAATGCATGTATTAGATAATTAACAAATAAAATTAGTAAAAAACCCAGATTAATCCACCTAGCGGTGATGATGCCTTTTTCGTTCTTTATAAAATTTATCGAGACATGTTTATTAGGCGCACAACGGCACATTTTTGTTATTGTAATATAGACATTCAACCATTTCTAATAATTCTTGTTCCTCATTGCCTTTCAAAATTCATTCCAGGGGTGGTCAAAATTTGTACATGTTGAAAATCGGGTTATCACATATTTATTTATGGAATAATGTTCTGACAATCATAGCATAGCAAATCGTGGGTGGCCAAACAAGCAGTCTACTGTATATTGTCACAAATCGATACTTGGGATTAGTATCTTTTCTTGTACAGTAGCAGTTGTATATCTGACCACGTCCTTACAATCACGGAAGGAAGGGAAGGAATTATAGTTCAACATTTACTAGCGACGATGCATGGAACCCAAACTACCTTCATAGATGTCTCGGGAAGGAAAGTTTGTATTAGTGGGTAAGGTGAGAGCGTTTGTCAATAAAAATATGTGCTGAAAACAAATTAGAATATAGGGTAAAATGCCCAATAGTGGACCCCCTAGTAGCGGAATTTTGCTCTTCCTCTCATACGGCTTAGAAATTTTCAAAATATTAACTCTGCTTGATATCTAACATCAAGCTCTGCATCCCCTCTTCACGATACATACATAAAACACCCAAATACATGACGTTATTCGTTGAAATTAACATTTTAAAGTCTAACTGAATTCGCCCTATAGTAGACCCCCTGGGGGTCCATAATAGGAAATTGCTTCCCTATAGTCGACACTTCATTTGATTTTCATGTCCCGTTTCGGGACGTTCTTCTTCCCTATTATGGACCCCCGAAAATATTCCTATAGTGGACACTCTCGTGTTTATTTTTATAGAATTGTAAAAAATCATCTAATTTGACTTTCCATAGCATTTTTAACGCATGTAATCAAATCATAGGACTGTAAGGTAGGTTCTCCCGATAGAATTTTATAGCGAAATGTTGACATTGTGCAGTAATAATGCAAAAATGGCTGGAGGGTCCACTATTGGTTGGGGGTCCACTATTGGTCACTTTACCCTAATTTACTTACGAACCACCGAAAGCAGAACAAATGAACTTGGTTATTGCAAATGTTTGGCATCATATTACATATATTAAGTATCTCTATTATGCATAGGAAGCGTTTAGAACGGGAGGTCCACACTTTCTTCTTTCCCCTCGATTCCAAGAGTGACTTTAGGTAAAGAAAAATAACGAAATGCAGAAACCGTCATTTGCCAGGATGCTATCAAGTATTGGCTACGCAATTATGTGATGATTGTGTCGTGAATTCAAATGTCTCAGTGATATATTCTGAATGCCATAAGATGAGTTTGTACAATTTCATTTAACTCCACCACTTGATTGAAACATGAATGAGATTTTGAAATGCCTTTTGTGTATAAAAAATCTATTTTGACCATAATTCTTGAGCCTTTAGTCCGATCTAGTTGATTTTCATTAAGAAATGATGGAAGAAGATTCTGCGTCGGCTGTAACTTGTTGCAATCAAATCGGTTAAGGATAAACACTAGGAAAGTGAGCTAGACTTTTTCCCGCGTTTTATGTGTAAACAAAGGTCTGACTTGGCCAATTTTGACAAGTGGTAATGGGACAGGACAATATGGGTCTTCGGGATTCCTATAAAAAGTTTGGTTTTCGAGCAAGCATATAGCATTTAAGTACAGGTACTTAGTATACGAGAAAGGCAAAACAGAAAAAAGAAAAAATGAGGCTAACACGAAGATACTTTTATGCCCAAGGAAGTCGAGAAAATTTCTAACCCGAAAGTTTTATAGCCTGGACCGGGAATCGAACCCAGCCACGCATGGTCTAGCATTTTACCGCACGGCTAAGGAAGGCCCCTTTATACAGGAGGAAGGAAGATTTCCTTTATACAAATGATTTTCAATTTTTATGGTGCGTAAAAAACGACGGATCCCTCCTTCCCTATAAGTGTTCACGTAATATGTGTACGGCCCCTAATGTATAATTTAAAAATAATGAAGTTGAATTTAATTCTGATAATTCAAATGAGGACATGGGAATTGAAATCGTCGCTTTTGATTGAGACGAGTTAAATCGTACGGCTGTGATTGTTGCTATGATCAAATTGTACTGCAATTATAGAACCATTTTCCCACAAGGGAGCGTGGATACAATTCGTTCTCTGGGAAATGTGATTGGCAACGGCAATTAACTCTGCCATAAACATAATTATCAACGAAATTGATTGCTTTTAACGGTTTCGATTGAATCGTTCGTAACCACAAGAGCGGGACATTTCAACGATCCTTCTGATCGAATTGTGTTGAATGATTGTAATTTCAGGAATCCATTGCAATGAAATTAAGTAATCAGCAAGTCCCATTTCACATAGGCATTCAAACTATACCAAAGTTAAATAAATCAGCCTAACGGAATCGTTAATCAATCAAAAGCCAAATGTCGCAAGCCCAGAGCCTACGGCTCGACTCATTTCAAAGCCAGTCAGCGTACGAATCTATTACTTAGTCGCGCCACAATGACGTTACGAAAATCCATTTATTTGAACGTCAGCCATAACAATCTGTTTGTTCGGGTTTCCAATCTGCGATAAATCTTAACCCGCGTACCAAAAGCTACATACACACGGTCACGGAAACAGAACTGCGGTGTTCACGTTCGATGCTGACATGCCGTGAGCGACGTCACCCTTTACCCATCAACATAAATTGAACCTCCATTATTCATGCGTCGAGCCCCAATTGCTGCTAATACGGAGCCAATCCACAAGACATATCGAGACATATTGTCATTTTTCTCAAGGTACCAATCGTGGGTTCGGGTTGGTAGGTACGTAGGTGTTGGTTTAAGTAGCATTCAATTGACTTAATTGAATGTACACGGTTAGAAGAAAAGGACACAATTGTTGAGTATTTTCGGAAATAAAACATGCACGATTAAAAATTACGAAAACAGTTTTGGATGATCTTTTCGTAATATTAAATCATTTGTAACATTTTTTTTTCCAAAAACAACTCGCTGGACCCTCTTAGAGTAAATATTAAAGATAATCGGTAAATTTTATTTGCTTTGCAAAGGACTTGTCATGCCACCCGTTAGTAATCAGCACGTTCATGACAATATGCCGATTGACGATTGAAGTTGCGTATAGACTTGTGTGCCGACTGAATTACGTGGCAAAGAACATAATTTATACAAAATGATTCATTGGTGTCTGGACTGATGAATATATGAAATGGGATTCAGCTTTACAGTCTAAGCTGCTCAAACAATTTGTTCTAACTGACTGACGTTTCGGCTGTATTTGGTAGCCTTCTACTGGGGATATTAGTTTTACAACTTGATCAGTAAAACTAATTTCCCCAGAAGAAGGTTGCCAAACACAGCCGAAACGTCTTTTAGTGAAAACATTATTGTTTGAGAAATTTAGACTATAAATCAGAATCCCATTACATACGAAATAATTGTTCGGAGTCATTTTTCAGCTAGTTGCAGGATTTGGCATGTCGATTTATTTTCATCTCTTATAACTATTTTATTATGATTTCATTCGAAAAATAAATATGGAGGCAACACTTTCCTTCGGTGACTGATGAATCCGAAATTTCAATCAGGGTCACATAGCTAACATATTTCAAAGGCGGATGCGTAGAAAAAACAAAAGTAACGTGATCCATAGCGGCGCTTGGGTCTATTTACTACACAGGCATAATTTGAGAAATTTCTCTCGGCCATAAGCAGAGTCGGTTTCCAACTTCCAGTAGTACATCGATTACATACCGAAGTAATTTGTGGTAGCGGTAGGCATCCTACCCTCAACCCGGTTCTCGTCCATTTGTCAGCAAGGATACAATCTGGTACCACATGTTTGAATGGCTGATGGACCGTGTGGGTTTGGTTTTGTGCGCCCCGTGCCATGTCGATAAACACGGGGAGGTACCATGCGTTCTGGTTTAGATACTCCACTTGCAGTGTTGTCCATCTGTACATTGGTTCCTTGTTCGCTCCAGGATGTACACATACTCGTGTTCATTTGTTGCCTATGGTGGGTTGGCTGTGGGAACTGGTCTTGTGGAAACTCACTTTCATCGGCGTCAGCCAGAGAATAACAACTACAACGTAAATGAAATGTACAAAGAACCCCTGTCGACGCTATGTACCTATAAGTTAATTTGTTGGAGTGTGTTTCCCTTGTCATAGTGGGTTGTTAAAAGTGGGTACTTTGCTTCATTGATGATTATTTTTAATAACCGGTGTGGCACAGGGTGCGGCCCATTTCTCATTATTAGATTTAATATTGCTCCACTCGTCATAGTCGTAAAATGAAAAGAAAATAAGCTATCCAATAATAAAAACATTCTGAACCAATAATAAAAGCAGTTGGTATCAAACTGTATGTTGATTTGCATAATAGGTTCCGCATAACAAGAAAACAGTCTGTGGTAAAATAAAAAGAAGGCATTAAGTTTGACGGACTGTCCTGAATGATTGCTGGAAATTTTACTGAATGAAATGAAAATGTTATTGAAAGTTACAGTTTTTCTTTGCATAGCTTCCAAAACTCTGCAAAGATCTTTTCTATTGATTTAGCTGGAAACGTCGAAGATTATTTGAAAAATTTCTTTTCCAAACTCGCCATAGAAAAGTTCGCTCAAAATGGCAATAGGTACAATGAGATCCTTACAAAATTTTGTAGATTTTATAATCGGCATCTGTCCGAGAAAAAAAAATCAATATCAATACCACATTTATTTACAAAATTTGTGTCTTGTTATTTACGCTTCCATTCCGAACCACCTTCAGCATGGTGTTGCTTTGTAGACGCATATATTGTCGCATGGCTAAGGAGGGCCCTCATATTACCATGGTGAATTATTGTTCAACATGATCAATCGTTTTGAATAATTTTGTGATACCAGGTAAACTTATTCATTCACATAACAAGTTTCAATTTTGGCATCTTCTTCTTCTTATTGGCATTACATTCCCACACTGGGACAGAGCCGCCTCGCAGCTTAGTGTTCATTAAGTACTTCCACAGTTGTTAACTGCGAGGTTTCTAAGTCAGGTTACCATTTTTGCATTCGTATATCATGAGGCTAGCACGATGATACTTTTATGCCCAGGGAGTCGAGACAATTTCCAATCCGAAAATTGCCTAGACCGGCACCGGGAATCGAACCCAGCCACCATCAGCATGGTCTTGCTTTGTAGCCGCGTGTCTTACCGCACGGCTAAGGAGGGCCCCTCTCAGTTTTGGCATATGTTGGGAAAAAATTGTGCATGTGCATGAGATTATGATGCAGTGTATAATCCAGGCATTGCAATATCATCTGAGCACAGGATATTATCTTTGCTTCTGCAAAGATATTATCTCTAATCAAAGAGCACTCTGGAAAGATATTATCATTTGAGCGTTTGATGATCCGGATAGCCAACGCAGTTCGGGGTTTGTTCGCGTTGCGAAGGTGTTGCTACAACAAAAGCTGTGAAAAAATGTTTCTCCATGACGAACATTGCACTTTGTTTACTGAGCGGATAGATAACTAAGATAACTAAGATCAGTATCTTTGCTCAGAAGATCGAATGATGGGATAAATTGCAATGCCTGGTATAATCTCCATCCAAGCCGTTCTGGATAACATAAATTTATCGACTTCAGCTTCGATGTGCTTTTTTTGACGCTTGAGCTCCCATAAAAAAAATATTTAGACTATAACTTGGTAATAATCGATTCCCCCTTAGTTTTTTTATGATGATTGGTAGAAAAAATCCAGGAAACTCATTTTAAGGGACGCGATAAATAATCGATGGTTTTCCAACGAAAATGTTCCGTTTCAGGGAGAAAAAAAAAGTTGTTCGGGACCCCTCGGTAGATATTTTTTCCAATAGTTACGAAATGAAGAGCTGAATTTTCACGTAGTGAAAGTTTCAGCGATGCAAATTTTTTGGTTATAAAGGTCCCCTATACACACATCGTGCCCATACAACGCGTTGTGCATAATAAGGACCTCTGGTTAGTCAGACGCTAGTTTTTGTCACTCACTGAAAAACAAGTGATGTCGCTTGAGGGTTTGTTTCATAACCGACTGCATGCGAGACTATTAGAAAGCTGCTTCTTCCTTGCTCAAAATCTAAATTATTCCGAAATGTTTCCAATACTTTACCGGGAGAATCTTTTCAATTTCGTAGGAAAAATCTGATGACCTTTTCCAAAGAATTCTCTAATTTTTTTCAATGTATTCATAATTAAATCATTTTTGGATTTTCCACGGTAACAACTTTAAAGTTTCGAGAATTCTTTGGAACTCCCAAAGAAAGTTCATTGGAATTTAAACAGAAAATCCTTAGGATCTCTCCCTTGGGAGTTTTCACGGGAAACTCTCTCGTATCCTCACGAGAAATTCTTTCGATTTCAACAAAAAATTGTTTGATTTTGAATTCATAGAAGTTTGATTTTTGTTAAATTTCTTTGAAAAACACCTCAGAATTTAAACTAGGAATTTTCAAATGTTTACGGAAAACTGTTGGGTATTTCAACGGAACTATGGCTTGCTACGGTCAATTATTTATCCATAAGAAACCTTTGAACACTCCATGGAATATTATTTAAAAACAAGAGAAGTGTCGTTTGGCCGAAAATCATTCGGTGGATAGCCATTTGGCTGTTGTTGTGGTAAATAAGCTTTTTTGAAGGCTTGAATACATGCCCAAAGCACCCCCATTACCCCATTTTTATAGGATCTGGCATGGGAGTAGGCAAATCATTGCAGTTCAGGAATTTCAAGTTAAGTAGCACATTAATTATCTGGCAATATTTTATTCATTTATTGCAATCAACCAGGCCACTTATTCAATCAGCAATTGAGCAAAATAACTAAATCCCTACTGTTACAGTTTTTTGTCCAGTAAAACCACTCAGTATATTTCCTTGTAAATTCCTCCGAAAAGTTTCCTCAAAAAACTTAGAAAATTACTGTTGAAATTCTTTCGGAAATCACTTACAAAACTTTTCCGAAAATTCCTTCAGGATTTCCATTACGGATTTCTTCAGAAAATACTTTCATTAATTTTTTTCGGAAATTCATTATGGAATGCATACAAAAAAATTGTTTCAGGAATTCCTACGAAAATTTCGTTGGGAATTCCTTCGGAAGTTTCTTAAGCAATTCATAAACTCTTTGAATTTTTTAAGCAATGCATCGGAATTTTTTTTTGAGAATTTCTTTCGGAAATTTCTTCGGGAATTAATTCATGAATTCCTTAAATAAATTCTTCCAGACATTGCATGAAGGAATTTCTTCAGAACTTCTTTCAGCAATTCCTTCAAAACATTCTGCAGGAATTCTTTCAGAACTTCCTGCAGGAATTGCTATGAAAATGCCTTCATGATTTCTTTCAGAATTTCGGAATTTTTAGTCTTTGTTGTTAATTTTTCTGTGTTTTGTTCTTATTTCATTTTATAATTAATTTTCAAAGGAATCCTTGGAGAAATATCCGAAGGAATTCTTGGCGTATTTTTTACGACTATTTAAGGATTTTTTTAGGAGTTCTCAAATGAATTTTTGGAGGTGTTTTTGAAGAAATTGCTGGAGGGCTTTGTGCAGGAATTTCCACATGAATTTTCCAAGGCATTTTTTAAGAGAGCATGAATGGATTTTCGAAAATAATTCCCTTGATTTCCGTAGGAATTCTCAAAGGAATTTATGAAGAAGTTTCTAATAGAATTTTAGAGGAAATGCCTGCTGATATTTCTGAAGTAATTCCTAGTTTTGTTCTGGAATTCCTTCGGAATTTTTTCCAGTAATTGATTCATGATTGGAATTCCTGGAAGAATCTCCAAAGGAAGGAATTTGGAGATTCGTCCAGGAATTCCATCAAAGAAAGCCTTAAGGAGTTCTACAAAATTTCCTCCGGAAACGAATTCCAGGAAGTCTTTCGGAAATTCTTCAGGTATTCCTTGAAATTTCCCTCAGGAATTGGTTCAGAATTTCCTCCAAAAATTTATTTATGGAAATTTATCTAGGAAAACCGAGGAAAAATCGTTAAGGTATTCTCCAGAAAATTAATTCAGAAATTCTTCTAAGAACTTGTTTGGAATTCCTAGCAAAATTCTAGGACAAAATTACGGTACGATTTCCTGGTCAATTCCCTGAAGGAATATCCGAAAAAAATCTGAACGATTTTTCAAAGTAACCCCTGAAGAAATCTACAACAGTCTTAGATTTCTAGACCGCTTCGTGCTTTCATGCTGTGCGGTTCTTTCTCTCTTTGCGAAAGGAAGTTTTTAATACTACCCGAAGCTATTTTAATTTCAACGGTGCTTCTTAGCGCTATTTGTACCCACTGATCCCGTTACGATCTTTGCAAGGACCCGTGCCTTCGTTTTACGTTGGACCCGTTTGCGGAAGTAAAATTTCGACAAGCGGTGATAATCCTGCAGGGACACCGTTCTGGGAAAAAACCTCTTAGAAGGTCACGTCTCCACGCTCAGCAATGAGTATTAACAAAAACAAGAGGAAGGGGGAGTCTCTGAATTCTCCACTTCCTTCAAAGAAACAAGGTTTCAAGACCGTCCTGCCAAAGCGCGGAAAAAATAGAAGGAAGCTGGAGACTTCAGATATTCCTTCTAAATCTAATGTTGACATTGTTTCTTCTCCTATCGAACTGAGCAATCAGATTTGATTAATGATGAAATTGAGCAAATCGAATCTACCTTTAGCCCAGGTGATTCGATTCATGCGAAGAAACAAAGGATTCCGCCAATTGTGGTATCACTGGTATCTGTTGCCGAGTTTTCTGGCTTTCGGAATGAAATCTTGAGTAACCTTCAGAGGATCAAGGTTTCATTTGCTGGATCAAGGATTGCTAGGAAGGGTGACTGCCGCGTTTTGCCGGGATCCTTTGACGATCGCAAACGTCTTCTTCAGTATTTAACTGAGAAGCGCCATAAATTCTTCACATACGACGACAAAACTGAGCGATTGTTCAAAGTCGTCTTGAAAGGTCTCCCCAGTGATGACAAATCACTGGATGAGATTGAAATTGAAATTTCTCAATTACTTGGATTTTCACCAGTCCAAGTAATTAAGATGGAAAAGAAATCCAGCTCTGGTACTTCCCAGAGGGGCATTTCTCAAGAATTTTATTCAGTTCATTTTAACAAAAGTGAACTAAATAATATGAAAAGTTTGGAAAAGGCCTGTATTATGTCTCATGTCCGTGTTACATGGGAAAATTTCCGCAGGCCTGGGGGAAATTTCCAAAACCCCACCCAGTGCCGTAAGTGCCAAAAGTGGAGTCATGGAACCAAACATTGTCACATGGATGCTAAATGCATGATTTGTGGTGGAACCTCTCACGCCAAGGACGCATGTTTTGTGAGAGAATATTCCAATAAATTTAAGTGCGCAAATTGTGGGGGCAATCATAAATCCAATTTCTGGGAATGCCCTTCACGCAAAAAAGTTTTGAATTCCAAAACAAAATTGATGACGGGAAATTCCAATCGGATCCCAGATTCGACGGGTAGAAATTTTTCAAACGCTCAAATTTCGAAACCGGTTACCGGTCGAGCAATTCATACCCACCACAATTCACAAACAAATTTTGCCGCTCGTCAACGGGTAGCAAGCACTTCAGGAAATTCCAATTTTTCCAATGTACCTACGTATGCAAACATCGTTGCTGGTAGACAAAATTTCTCTTCTCAAAATGAGGTTTATACCCATGTCCCAACGGAAAATAACGGTCATGTTGCCGATTCAGATAGCATGACTGCTTCCGATTTTGATTTTTTAACTGAACAATTGCATCACATGATTGATGCAATGTTCAAAGCAAATACCATTCCTGAAGCTGTTCAGGTTGGTATAAAGTACACACAAAAAATTGTTATCGGACTCCGTTTCAATGGATCCAAATAATTGTGTGAAAGTTCTAAATTGGAATGCTCGCTCTCTAAAGGGTAAGGAAGATGAATTATTCAACTTCCTAACAGTTCATAATGTGCATATTGCCATTATAACAGAAACTTATTTAAAACCAGGACTCTCCATTAAACGAGATCCAAATTATTTTATCTACAGAAATGATCGTCTTGACAGCGCCTGTGGTGGGGTCGCAATTGTCATCAATAGACGTATCAAACATAAATTATTTTCTTCGTACGAAACCAAAGTTTTTGAAACCTTGGGAGTTTCTGTTGAAACAAATTTTGGACAATTTTCCTTCATTGCAGCCTACTTGCCTTTTCAATGCAAATGGCAGCAAAAGAATTTATTGAAAGCTGATCTTCCAATTCTGACTCGCAACAAATCAAAATTCTTCGTAATTGGTGACTTCA
This sequence comes from Armigeres subalbatus, assembly GCF_024139115.2. NCBI lineage: Eukaryota > Metazoa > Arthropoda > Insecta > Diptera > Culicidae > Armigeres > Armigeres subalbatus. The sequence continues at coordinate 330,140,114 of NC_085140.1, read as the reverse complement.
ATGCCAAACACCGTTCATGGAATAATGCTCAAAGCAATTCCAATGGTAAAATTTTATTTGAAGATTGTTCTGCGGGATATTATACTATTCAATATCCCAATGGACCAACCTGTTTTTCTTCCAGTCGAAATCCTTCTACAATTGATTTAGTTTTAACGGATTCCAGTCAGCTGTGTGGCCAATTGGTAACACATGCTGACTTTGACTCTGATCACCTTCCTGTGACGTTTGAAATTTCACAAGAAGCCATTTATAATCCAATCAGCTCTACTTTTAATTATCATAGAGCTGATTGGGATTCTCTCAAAACGTATATCGATAGGAATTTTGATGTTGATATTCCTCTCGATACCAAAAGTGATATTGATAATGCTCTCGTATCTTTGACAAATTTAATTGTCGAAGCCAGAGGCATTGCAATTCCTAAATGTGAAATTAAATTCAACTCCATTATTATTGACGACGATCTTCAGCTACTGATCCGTCTTAAAAATGTGAGAAGAAGGCAATACCAAAGAACTCGCGATTCCGCGTTGAAAGTTATTTGGCGAGATTTGCAAAATGAAATTAAAAAACGTTTCGCTATTCTGAGAAATACCAACTTTGAGAATAATGTCTCGAAGTTGGATCCCAGTTCGAAACCCTTTTGGAAATTAACGAAATTCTTAAAAACCTCAAAAGCCAATTCCAGCGCTTAAAGAGGAAATAAAATTTTATTAACAAATGGCGAAAAGGGTCAAAAACTTGCTCAGCAGTTCAAGAGTGCCCATAATTTAAGTCTAGGTCTCACTAGTCCAATTGAGGATCAGGTTACACGGAGCTTCGAAGACATTCTCAATCAAGAGAATGTTTTTGACCCTTCGTTGGGAACTAATTTGGAGGAAGTGAGATCTATTACTAGAAAATTTAAAAATATGAAAGCCCCGGGTGATGATGGTATTTTCTACATACTTATCAAAAAACTTCCTGAGAGCTCTTTATCCTTTTTGGTTAATATATTTAACAAAAAAACGCCAAAGTTGTTCCTATTTTGAAGCCGGACAAAAATCCAGCTGAGGCTTCTAGTTATCGCCCAATCAGTTTGCTTTCTTCAATAAGCAAACTGTTTGAAAAGATTATTTTAAATAGAATGATGGTTCATATTAATGACAATTCTATTTTTGCTGATGAGCAATTTGGTTTTCGCCATGGGCATTCAACCACCCATCAGTTATTAAGAGTAACGAATTTAATTCGGCTCAACTGATCCAAAATTATTTATCAGATCGCTCACTGCAGGTAAACTATCAGAATTCTAAATCTGATAGATTACCTGTAAGGACTGGTGTTCCCCAAGGCAGCATACTGGGGCCCATATTGTATAACATTTTTACTTCTGACTTACCTGATTTACCACCAGGGTGTCAAAAATCTTTGTTTGCAGATGACACAGGTCTCTCAGCCAAAGGGCGAAGCCTTCGTGTCATTTGTAGTAGATTGCAAAAAAGTTTGGATATTTTCTCCACTTACTTGCAAAAATGGAAAATTTCCCCGAATGCTTCCAAAACTCAGCTTATAATTTTCTCACATAAGCCGAGAGCTTCTTATTTGAAACCTTCTAGCAGACATATTGTCACTATGAATGGTGTTCCAATTAATTGGTCTAGCGAAGCTAAATATTTGGGACTTCTGCTAGATCAAAAATTAACTTTTAAAAATCACATTGAAGGCCTTGTAAGCCAAATGTAACAAATATATTAAGTGTCTATATCCACTTATAAACAGAAAATCAAAACTTTGTCTTAAGAACAAACTTTTGATTTACAAACAAATTTTTAGACCTGCCATGTTGTATGCCGTGCCAATATGGACTAGTTGCTGCAATACCAGAAAGAAGGCACTTCAGAGGTTTCGAAATAAAATTCTGAAAATGATTTTGAAGTTGCCTCCATGGTATAGTACCAATGAACTTCATAGAATTTCTAATATTGAGACATTGCAACAAATGTCCAACAAAATAATTTCCAATTTTAGACAAAAATCGTTGCAATCTTCTATTGCAACGATTAACTCCTTGTACCCTTAGTATAAAATAGGTTAAGTTTAGTTTAAGGTGAAAACATTGTAATTCCTACATGGTTCAATTCAACCAGAGGAACAAAATTCTAACTGCCAGAGGCAATAGAAATGTATTAATAATAACAAAAAATATGACATAGCAAATAAGGATGATAGTGTTAAGAAAACACGGAACACCTAGTCTAAGAGATGAATGCATGCAGGGCTGACAATCGTCATCGTCATAGCACGAAATGCCACAGTAGCGACGAGTTGCATTGTCTTCATTGCTACTCTACACATCGTCAATGACGCGCACGACGTTAGCTTTCGTCGTGTAACCAAATCGTCCTGACGACATCGAAGAACGAAGACTTCTTACCGTTATTCTTCAAGCGGCAGCTGCCATGCGAAGATTTTTACTAATTCTCATTTGGCCGAATTGAACGCTTGTCCGAAGCAGTTATTTGGTCGAAAAAGTGATTTGGGCGAAAGCGAAATACATCCGAAAAAGACGTTCGGCAGAACTGGTAATTTGGTCGAAAATGGTGTTTTCCCAAATGTGTTTGTAAATCAGTTGATGATACTCATATATGACCAAATTTGGTCATATATGAGTTATTGCAACCAAATCAACGTGAATTGTGCTGCTAGGGCAGTTAAATATTGGAAGCTTTTCTATACCCTCCATTGCATGAGTATGAATCTTATGTGCACCCAACCGGCGGTTGTTAGATTTTCTAACAATTCTGTATAAGAATCTACCAACACCTGTATACGAATTGGGCAATGCGAAATTGTTAGATTCTTATACAAAAAAATGTGAGAAAAGCTTACAAAATTGTTAGATTCTTATAGAATATTTGTATAAGATTTTAGCAATTTCGCATATGCCCATTTCTCAAACAGGTTTTGGAAGATTCTTATACAGAATTGTTAGAAAATCTAACAACCGCCGGTTAGGTGTGGGTCTCCAATTAGCCTTACGAGCAAAGGCTAAGGATTGTCAATCCGGGATGGCGAGTTTGATTCTCGGTCCGGTCTAGGGTGTTTTTGGGTGGAAAATACTTTCGATCCCCTGGGCAGAGGGTGTCTACCGGGTGCGTGACGATTTTTTGCAGTAATCGAAAGATTTAGCAAATATACGCCAGTTATACATACCCCTGGAGTATATCTAAATATATCTGAATCTTTTTCTGGAATCATAGAAATAATCTATTTGGAATTTACTGCAAGAATGTTCTTTGCTAACAGATGTCTGAATCTTGTTATGCAATTTAAAAAAAAAATCCGTTTATAAATTTACTGCAAGAATTCGTCACGCGCTCTGTATATTGTTTTTGCCGCACAAGATACATACTGATGCAATGGCAGATAGACAATGGCTTTCAATTAGTAACTGAGGAAATGCTTATAGAATACTAAGCTGAAAAGCAGGACAAGTTCCAGTTGAAATATAGAGCCATAGATGAACAGAAAGAAGAAGCGAAATTGATATCACTATCAGAAAGAATTTTGAACCGCCTCACTCGTGTGCTTGGGTCTAATTTTTGACGTTGGACTTCGTCTGCGTTTTCTACATTGGGGTACACTTAATGATTTCAAAAAATCGAAAAACATCACGAAAATATGATAGACTTTGAACGAAAATATGATAGCCGTTTCTCAATGGATTTTCAACTTTAATAGACCATTCGACAAAGGATGAGGCAACGCTACGTTTTTTTACGCGGATTGCTTTTGACGCGATTTTTTTACTCGGATTTCGGGATTTACGCCGTTTTTCACGCACGTTTTAAGATTTACGCGGTTTTTAGACTGTTTAAATTTACGCGGCACCTATCTTTTGCGTGAAAGCCGACCCCATCGTTTTATAATATTTATAAATATAATTATTTATCATTGAAAACTTGCTACAGTTGCAATCAGTTTTGGTAAATTGATCAATTGACCAATTGACCAATCCCATAAGTGCATTGCAAGCATATACATACGGCATATTGCAACTTACAGGGCTTTTTGCTGGTGCAGTTTACTTTCACAATTCCAGAACAAAATTTCAGAAATTTCCTTAGAATATTCGGAATTTCGAAAGCAACTCCTGAAGGAATTTCCGACACTCTCAAATTTCTCCATGAATATCTTTGGACATTCCTCCAAGAATTCCTTCGGAATTTCTCCAGAAAGTCCTCCGTAAATTACTTCGGCAAAAAATCCATAACTCCCTTTGGAAATTTCCTCAAGACATCACTTTGAAAACTCAAAAAAGATAGTTGCCGTGTTCTTTCCGCAGAAATTCCGCAAAATTTCCAAATAAATTCTTAAAGGATTTTTCAAAGGAATTTCTAGAATAATTTCCGAATTCTTTGGAAAAATCGCTAAGGATTTTTGAAGGAGTTTTCGAAGAAATTCACAAGAAGCAAGCATTCTTTAAAAAAATTCAAAGCTAAAAACCTTTAGATTTTTTTAAAGGAATTACTTAGGGAAATTCTGAAGAACTTTTTAGAATTCCTTCTTTGAATTTCCAAGGGAATATCTTGCATCTTTCTCAACAATAATTTCTTGAGAATATTCCGAAAAAACTCCTGAAGGAAGCTCTAAAGGAATTCTTGAAGGAATGCCCAGAGAAATTCAAGAAATTCGAAAGTTCCTTTGGTAGATCCTTCGGAAATTCCTTTAGAAACTCGGTTGGAAATTCTTGAATAAAATTCCGCGGGAATTACGGAATCCAAGGGAATGCAATTTTTTAAGGAGTTCCGAAAGAGTTTCGGAAAGAATTCTTCGAAAAAAATTGGAAGCAATTTTCGAAAGAATTCTTATATATTATTTTTTATATGCATTAAAGGTATTTCTAGTGGAGTTGGTGCTGAGGCAGTGCTTGATGGGAATGTGTTTGAAGTTGTTAAATATTTTTTACACCTTGCAACACTTGTGACATATGACAATTACTTTTGATGGGATGCTTTCGACTGTTGTGTTAAATTCTGTTTGACTTTTATCGGCTCTTTGAGTCTTATAAAGCAACTCAAACGTTATTGCGACGTTTCGGAGCATATTTCACCTTCTTCGGGGATTCAGAGGCTTCGTTTTTTTTGTGTATGTGTGCGTCCTGTATGACATGAGCCGGTGCCAGCGAATGTAATCATGCAACATTGAGTGAATTTGACAGGAAATATATTTTCCCAAAAATTTCAAATAATAAATTCAAATTTACAGCTTCATGCAACTCAACTGCCTAATGTGCCTGATGTGCCTAAAGGTAGTAGTGAGAAATATGTAAAGTTTCTTGACAAATTTCTAGTTCATTGGAACAAAAAATACAGATACTACTGGGAACAAAATGCAACAGAAGCCGATAATAGTTGCTTATAAAATTGGTTATAAAATCAGTCTAAATGGCAGTAAACCATCTTGAAACTCGAAATAGGGTTAAAATCTATTTCGGAAAGATAAAACAAAATCCTTTTGTTCCTGCGGGGTCTTTCATATGCAACGTAATAATTTCACAGTCGATTTCAACACCATTGTGATAACGAATTTGGAAGCAAAGCTTTAAAAATGCAGCGCGTCATAAATGTTTGACAGCCTTACGTAACACAAATTATATTATTATTTTAAACAATTCAAGGAGTCATCTGATTACATATTCAGTTTTACAGTAAGTTTAGTTCCACTTGTGGGTGGCCAAATTTTTCTTGAGAAAAAAAATTAGCAGCGTTACTAAAATGACTATAAATTTATTTGGTTGAATAGTTATTTTATTTTTATTTATACTGTTATTTTTTCCAGTTCCTATTCCCAGAAGTTCCTTCAAAAATTCATCCCTGGATTCCACTCAAGATTCAATCAGGAGCTCTTTCTACGATTCCTCTGCAATTCCCGAAGAAGTTTATCCTGGAACATCACTGTTTTCCAAGAAATTCGTCTGCCTATGTCTCCAGATATTTTTCCGAAAATTTCGTCAAAACTCTTTCGGAATTACCTCCAAAAATTCCCCTCTAATTCCTCTAAAAATTATTTAAGGAATTTTCCCGGAAGATCCTGCCAAAACTCTCATTTTTTTTTATTCCTTTATTTATTTGTTTAGGCACTCTGTGTTACTTAACCGCTACTCACTATAGGATTTCGGGCGGTCATTAATCGAAAATGTCATGTCTTCCGAATTATTTTAAAATATTTTCTCTCCATTGTCAATACTCTAATTAAGAGAAATTCTGAATTTGAAGTCTCTAGGTGCACTAGTTCCAAAGATATAAGGTGGCAAAGTCAGAAATGGGTAAAAAAGTTAGCAAATTTTCTGAAAAAATATTTTATTTTCAACTATTTATTGAAATATTTTTAAATGTTTTTCTTCAATGTTAATACATCATTACAAAGGTTATTGTATAAGCTTTTAAATGGTGTGCAAAACTAATGGTTACACTGTGAGAAAAATTGAAAAAATGCGGAAGCAATATTTTTTCCAAAACGACGCTATTTTCAACTTTGATAGTGAAGAACTTTTTTCCTCAGGAATCCCCAGGTTCTTTTATGATACACATCAAGGACAAAGCTTCGACTAAAATGTCCCGAAAGAATTTCTTGCCAGTATTTGCAATTAACAGAGTTAAGTCACTCTGATTTTTTTTCATTTGTTTTTTTACCGTGTTTTGCCTCTCTCGTACTCCAAGGTGAATGTACACTCCAAAAAGAATGTTTGATAGAAGGCCCGGAGACCCCTAGTGGTATATATCAACTAACTCAGCGCGAAGAATTGAGGTGATGTCTGTATGTGTGTGCATGCGCGTCTGTATGTATGTGCGCAAAAGAACGCAATCGCCATTTAGACACTTATTTGTGTCCGATTTTCTCGCAACAAGTTTCATTCGACGGGAAATCTAGTCCCATCGTTTCCTATTGAAAATGGGTCAGACTGAACTATGCGCTCAAAGGGTATGGTCAAAATACATTTATTGGTAATAACTTCGACTTTATTTATAACCATTTGAGCTCATTTAATTAACTTTTCAAAGGAGTAAATGAATAAAACCCCCAATGCAATGCAGCACAACGGTAACGGAAGGATTTAACAGTTCGCTCATATATTTCCTGTCAAATTTTACCGTTTCCGTCGCCATTCCGCTGAAATGCGTTTGGGGCTTGAGTGGTTTGAGTCATTCTCTAAACCTAATTTTCTGAGCTATTCATTAGCTACTGATGGAGAACTAAATATGAGATTTCATAATATGTAAATATTTATAAATCTCCTGGAATCAATAATTCCCTGACATGTTTATTGCAAAAGTAAAGACGAACAATATCTTAGTTAGAACGGAGCGTATGAAATTCCTGCTAGTGTTCATGAATGTCTGGCTAATGGTAGGGAAATATTTATTCACTCATCTACACTTTGAGGTTCACTGGCTGAACAACCAGCGGAAAGTCAATATAAACAGTTGAAGAAATTTAGAACTCATAATGCAAGAAAATGATCAAGAGAGGCAAATGTTGACATTTTCCTTCGTGCCTTACATGAATCAGATCCATTTTAAGCTCGATTTGGATAACGAGGAGACGTTGGAAAAATTTTTCACTTAGTTATTCTTATGCCATGCGTAATTTTGTAATATTTGAAGATTTTCAAAAGTTCTTTATCTTCTAATACTTTAGATGAATTTATCTCATCTTCCATCGTTGATGGAATTGAAGAAAATATCATTGAAGACTTAAACCTTGACACAGAAAAAGAATGATGCTGTATATAACTTGTAGAAATCATGAAAACAAATCAAAAGTAATTCAAATAGTGTTGTTATTTAAATTAAAAGAATTTTGCTTTTCGGAAGAATGGAGCATTCTTACATTCCACAATGAATGTCCACATTTTTGAGAATATATTAATCTCATTTTTGAATAACTTGTACACGTAAAATGTCATGGGATTGCGATTTCTAATTTGCTAATACCCTTTTCAAAAGTTATTTTCAATTCTGATTATTTGATTAACATTTAATGCTTTATGATCCTTCAGATCCTAGTACTTTGTCAAACAAATTGTTCTAAATACAAATTGTGAGGCATGAGAGTGAGAACAAAAATATCACGGAATGTCATGAAATTAATGTCATTTAACATGATCGCCGCCATAATGTCCATAAATTGCTGAACTTAGTTTTTGTACAGCCCCCTCCTTCTCCTTAAGAAAACGCACGAAATTTCAACTTCCCAAATAGGTTTGCTTTGTCACGTTAATCGAACCTATGAAAAAAATAATTACGTAATTCATAGACGATCCCCAAGGGGGGGGGGGGGTTGGAAATTGTATATTCATGCTATTTCGACCATACACAGCTAAAACTAAGTGGAAAATCACTTTAAAAGTCCAATTTTATTTTTGACCGCTCGCTTGTATGGGGATCCCCCATAGTGACTGTGCCGTAATCTACTGTGGTATTCTGCTATGCAGAATCCACACAGAATCTATTTTTAGGTTTTCACTACCATTATTGCTGTCATTGCCAGTCCATCTAATCGTGAGTCCATTGTGTCCGTTTATCCATGTCGTGCATCCAATGATCGTTGCATTGTTCGGTTGCCATTTGTATCCGGGTACGTTGGAATAATGCCTCCGAGAAGAACAAGTAGTCAGTCGTGATCAGGCAGCCATGACGATAGGCGCGTCTCCCAATACACTACCGCATGGGCTGCGCATCAGACGACTGACGAGGGTTTGGTGGAGGGGCTGGGAATCGAACCCATGACCATTATATTATTGGCCCTGACGAAAGCGAGAAAACAAAATGGGGGCCGGCTGATGGTTTTTTATTTCACCCAGCAAGGGATATAGGACGTCAATTTTAAAATGCTTATTAAAGCGTTATAACACATTTCAGCCTAAAATTGTTGACTTTTTTGGGTTAGAAATTTGATTTACTTTCATATAGGGAACACGAAAGTTGAATTTTTTTGATTACAAAAACATGTGTAGATGAAGAGCCTAACATGTGGTTTTTCAAAATTCTAATCCTACTTATTTAAAAGTTTTCAACATATCACTGTTAATAACATTTTAAAAGCATTTTAAAATATACTTCCTATACTTCACCATGTTGAAAAACAGTGATTTCACGCACACGTCCGTCGCCGCTAGATGGCAACAGCGCGGCTGCGTCAAAGCGAATAAGGCGAACGTGTAGCCAACTACGCTACGGGACCCCCTGCTCTCAACATTTCTGCGGGTAAAATTTCTACAAAAAATATATAAAAAACCCTTCAGGATTTTCCAAGATTTTTTTTTCCAGGAATTCAGAAAAAGTGTATTTTTATTCGGCCGAGATTATGTTGAATAGAAAGGGATCTAGTGGCCATGCTGCCAAAGATGTTTTCCCACGACGTACTTTTTGGTCAGAGATCAGCTCCACGCTAGTTGTAGTTGTGCGTAGATCGCCATCCTATGAATTAGATTTGAAGACTTTATCGACAGACAGCACTTCATTTCGTCGAGCTAAGTTGATCGGTATATGAAAGTTGGACTCCTATCATTTTTTTTGAGTGAACATTTAGCCTTTTCATTACAACTTGATATACGAGAAATACAAATCGATTGTAAGGATGAGAAAATTAAAATAACTTAGAAAAATCCCTTTTTTACATTTTCGAAATCAGTGTTCTTGCTATCCCTATACTCATCTTAGTATTATGCACTCATAAAATTACGGATCATAAAAAGGTTCCTCCAAACCAACGCGATGCGACTGTTATAGCTAACATTTTGTCGCTTTGGTAAGGAAGCGTCAATGGAGCCAATAGAGTCGCAACAACAGTGACAGATCAGGGCAACCTTAAAGCATTTCATTCTCATAAAGTCTATTGTTGACATCCATAAAATACGTCACGAAAAATGTAATAATCTACCAACCAACCCCAATCATCGCTTTTTGTAGTAATATGCATAATTATGTACGATGTTATATTTAAAATATTACTCCTAGGGTTACGGTACCAATAGTGGAGGTATTAGTAGATCCACAAAAGAAAATTTTTTTTTTTTAAATTGATGATTATGGGAAATTTACAGATTTCATATCTTAGCCAATAGATAAACTAATAAATTTGCTAAAAAAATTGAGATACATGTCATTTAACATCAACAATTACCAAATATTGCTTGCAATGCAATGCAATATTTCGTGAAATACACAACCCACAGGTTATCGACTACCTAAAAAACCTGGAATGTCAGGAAATTTCATTTTGGACCCGGAATGTCAGGGAAAGTCAGGGAATTTTGATTGAGGTCAGGGAAAATAGAACAAAACGCAATATTGAAAGGTTATAGGATTTTTTTTTTCAATTTGAGCAATATACATACTAAACTGAGGACACTTATGACAATGAAACTCTGAATAGAGGTGTGCGTCGGTCCGAAAATTGTCGGCGGCGGCGTTTGTCAGAATTTTGGCTACTTTTTTTATTGAATTATTTTTTCCCAAGTTTGCATTATTTGCATTATTTTTTCAAAATATTTTCAAGACATCAACGAGAGAATTTCACGGGAAAAGTCTAAAGAACTTTCTTACAAAATTCACCATGTTTTTTTCCAAAATATTCATTTGGAAATAATTTCCGAATTTTTCACGGAAACCACTTTGAAGATTCGAGAATTCTTTGGAATTTTTAAGGAAAGCTCTTCAGAATTTGATCCAAATTTTTACAGGAGAATGTTCAGAAAATCCACGGAAAGTTTTTTGAAATTTCTGTTTAATAATGAATAGCTGCAGTTTTCCTTCATGTCACGTTTTTCTCCACGTTTTTTTTTTTGCTTTCGGCTGATAAAATTTCCGGAAAAATGTGGTGATCCTAGTTCCAGTTCGTAAGATCTCGTGTGTTAGTGTCCAGAAATTATAACAAGGACCAAGGTGTTTTCAAGACTATGGAGCGGGTACTGAAGAGAGACCTATCATCAAAGACATAACCCATATTTTGTGAGTCCGTTTCATGCTATGTTTTCTAATTGTATAATATCATGTATAATGGCAGGACCTGAATTATTGCGGTGCTATGGCTTGACTTAGCGCCTGCTTGAGGCAAGCGTATTTTGATATGTTGCCTTATTCATGTCTTCTTATGCTTCTTATGTTGAACATGAACATTTCTTCTGATTAAGTAGAGAAAATAGACACTTTGCAGGTTTTTGTTAATTTATTTGGATTATTCAGTTATTATTTTAACCATATATACAATTGAAACGGGGGTCCCGTAGCTTAGTTAGCTACACGTTCGCCTTATAGGCGGATGATCATGGGTTCGATTCCCAGCCCCTTCACCAAACCCTCGTCAGTCGCCGGATCCGCAGCCCATACGCACTATGGGGCGGCTCCATACAAGTAGGTGGCCGAAAATATTTTCATTTCTGCAATATTTCACACTTATATCGTAGATTATTGTCTAAAAGATGTGAAATACTTGTTTTGCAGGTCGTTATTACTTCTAAGGTCTCCAAACTCCCTGGAATACAGACCTTTGATCTCTATGGAATATATCCCTTTTATCTACGAATGTCTCATGTACACAGCAGTCTATAGATGTGTATTTTATTGCAGCGCAGACCTGTAGAGTTCAAACTAGAAAATTGTATACTGTTTTTATGTGAATTGAGTTGTACAGATGTTCTAAGTTGTACAAGGACTCCGTCAAATACAGGCCATTGCATCTACATACGTAACAGGTTGTCTTTGTAGGATTTTTCAGATTGGTTCAGGCTCTTAACCCGTAAAACAAGTAAAGGGAATACAATATAAAGCTCTATTAAAGCTAAACGAACTCCATGCAATAAATGCTTCAAGATATATAAGTATACTGCAACAACATTTATTTATTCATTATTTAGGGTTTCTTACCCCATTCCCGGCCTAACATGCGTACGACTGCATTATTCAATTGATATTTATGACAGGAAGCAACTTTTCCTGAATTTTGTGGGCTGTATAATACTGCATTGGGGTTCACTTCTGCTTAAAAAATAGCTATTCGTGCTAAATATAGTTCAAGAAAGCTTTTATTTGATTTAAATTAACGAGGTGCAGCACTCATTTCAATCATAGCGATTTCCATTCGGCATATCACAAAAACCAGTTCCCGGCCTAAGCAAAATTTCACTCAATCTCTCAACATTTCTCTCTCATTCTCTCTCAGGACGGTAGAAAATGCGACGTAAACAAAAAATATGCACGTTCCACGACAACAAGATGCCAGATGGTATCATTCATAATCATTTTATTTGGTTGAGAAGATATATTTACTCATCCAATTTTTTCCAAATACTTAAAAACAATATTTTTTTCACCTTTTGAAATCGAGAAAATTATAAATAACATGATAGCGTCAACATATTAAACAGTTTTCCTATCAACGATGAAGGATCATTTTCATTCTCCTGGCCGTTTGGCAGCACGGTGCGGCTAGAAGTTTTTGGGCCGAAGTGATTTTTTGTTCGGTTTGAGAATACATTTTTAAATGTATTCTAATTATGTTTATATAAGTTCTAGTGATACGTTCTAGTGAGTAGATTGAAGGGCGTGTGGGAAGCATTAGGGTGTGGTGATTAAAAGCTTGAAGCAATGATTGTAACGAGCACTAGGACGATTTTCAGGTAGGTGTTTATTTGATGATACCGTTTTGTAAAAGTGGAAAGAATCACTCCGGCTCAGTGGTGTGGCATCGGAGAGTGAGATTTTGAAATCTACATTTTTATTTTCTACAATTGGATCAATTAGGAGTAAAACAAGTGATTGAAAGATATTGAATATTGTGAAAAATAAATGGGAGACTTTTTTAAAATTATCAATCATAAACCTACGGCTTCCAAACAGTATAAATCATTAGTTTTCTGTGTAGTGAGCCGGGAATCGGGTCCATAGGCCCAAGTAGTGATTTACCCTACATGAACATCCTCAACAAAATCATCATTTATTTCTTCAAGATCGATTAAAATATCTGCTATGGTATATTTTTCTGTATTCGAATCTGTTGTATTGCAAGAAGTTTCAGTCACTAAAAAACTTTGAACATCTTCTGGATATTCCAGATTAGATTTATTTTGAAGTCGCTTACCTAAGTTGAGGGAGCTTATCAAAGGATCCGACGAGTTCATAGCACGAATGAAAACGTCATGTAAATTTTCTTCTCTTGAGGCTTTCCTGGCATGATGAGTCCGACTTTTTTTTAAGTGCTTGTGTTGACACTCAGCTGCTTCTTCAGCCAACATTCCAAGTGGTGCTGGTGAATGAATAATTATATCCCCAGCATAAATTTTCTGTTTATTTATTTCACCTAGGTACATACCAATAATTATCGAAAGATGTCCTTAGGTACAGACATTTTTGCTTCTTGTATTCACATATTGGATTTTAATTAATATCAAAATTTTACTTTTTATGAAATAATTTCAAATGAAGCCTAGAGTATTTTCGTAACCCTCAAGAGTATATTGTTTTTTTTTCATATTTATTTGCTTGATACTTGATAGATAATGAGTTGCCTCCTCTTGGTGAGCCTACGCCAAACGGAGTATCATATAGCTGCATAAGCTATCGTGTACACGGCCTACCACGAAGCCTACGACACTTTTCGTGTTATCTACTATCTCTATTTTAACTGTTCTAGATGCTCTTTTGTCATACGCATGTGATTTGTATCCAGCCCATCACAGTCTGCCGTGTATTATGAGAATAATTACATTTAATGTTTCAAAATTAATGACTTTTTTTCGAAAAAGTGATCGGAATCGCAGATTTGCAGCCATAAGCAGCTGGAATTTGTTTTAATGCCTTCTGGGAGGTCCAAAGAAAGTCGTAGTGGTAGTCGCTAAGCGAAACTTTGAGAAACTTTTTTTGTATGGAACTTTTTGCATGAAATTTTTTTTTCTTCGGGTCATTTTCGGATGTTTCACTACCTATTTTCCCATAACTCGTTCTTCGCAAGTCCATGAAACAAGCTTTCAGAAACTTTTTAAAGAGTTGGAAAAGAGCTACTGTAGCCGAAGATATTGACAGTTGAATAATGCATTGATTTTTCAAGAACTAAAAAGTGTCTGGCTCTAATGCCTATATCTTGATAACCATATGGCTTAGAGTGCTGATATGCTGGGGTTTAATGCTCCAAAGCATTAGCATTTAGTAGGTCAACTTGAATTACGAATCAGAGAAAGTCGATTTTTTTATTTTCGGCCACCTGATTCCCCATAGTGACGGTGGCGTTTGGGTTCGCGCCTTACCGTCACGGCTGCCTGATGACGACTGACAACTTCAGTACATTCAAAGTTAATTGCCTATATGCCGGGTATTAAGCCACCCGGAGTGGAAATTAATTACTATGTCTGAAACTTGATTATGCATTTGCACAACATGTGATAGATTTAGTTCGGAAAAGGTAGTGGAAGGTAACCGCCCTTCGGTGGGGTTTGATCCCGACCCCAGTTCGCATGACAGGTGCTTTCCCTACTAAGCTACGAAGGACCTCCGTCGTCCACCGCAGCTTAGCGGGTACTGATGAAACCAAATTCCCAGCACCAGGTACCAGCCGATCTCTCGCAATACATTTTCAGAACTAACTCTCTCAAATGTATTTTTGTACACAATGTCAACCAAGTAGGATGAGTATTTAATATTATCCGGCTCCTACACACTTGCTTCATCAGCAACGGCGCTCAATGAAGTAGGGTTGTGTGAGGTTGTGCCAGTTTGGTCGTCAGATCACAACCTCACACAACCCTACTTCATTGAGCGCCGTTGCTGATGAAGCAAGTGTGTAGGAGCCGGACAATATTAAATACTCATCCTACTTGGTTGACATTGTGTACAAAAATACATTTGAGAGAGTTAGTTCTGAAAATGTATTGCGAGAGATCGGCTGGTACCTGGTGCTGGGAATTTGGTTTCATCAGTACCCGCTAAGCTGCGGTGGACGACGGAGGTCCTTCGTAGCTTAGTAGGGAAAGCACCTGTCATGCGAACTGGGGTCGTGGGATCAAACCCCACCGAAGGGGCGGTTACCTCCAATACCTTTTCCGAACTAAATCTATCACATGTTGTACATATGCATAATCAAGTTTCAGACATAGTGACTGACAACTTGTTCTTCTCGAAGCATTCCTCCAACACTATCCGGATAAATGGCAACCGAACAATGCAACGATCATTGGATACACGACATGGACAAACGGACACAGTGGACTCACGGTGATATGGACTGGCAATGACAACAATAAATGGATATTCTGAAATTAACATTTTTTAAAAATACAAAAGACTACAGATTTGATTTGCCTTGTAAGCATGAATATTACAGCTTCTGTTTAAAAGAGTTCAAATCGGTCATAGACGCTGAGATATTGTGACAATTCTTCATATTAGTCTGAAAATATGTCTCATATTCGATTTTCACGAATATCTGAGCAATTTCCGTTGCAGAAAAAAATTTATGGTCAGCAACAAAACATAGCTTTCGTTTAAAGATAAAATCGCACAAATCGTCCAGACGACTGAGATCTTGATGGGACATATTTTACCAATGTTGAAGTTGATACGTCTAATGCTTTATGTCGTATTTCAGAATTCTCCGAACCCAATGTCTAATTAAAACAAAATACAATGGGTTCAATGCAAAGTCATACTTTCGTTTAAAGATAAAATCATGCAAATTGGTTTACGAGCGCTGAGATATTCATTGACATTATTTTGTTAGTTTTCTAAAAATGCACTTCATGTTCTATTTCTCACATATCTCTAAGACAAATGTCAATTGCAAAAAAATTGAACTCTACAATGAAGAGTCATAGCTTTCGTTTAGTGTAAAATCGTCCAAATCGGTCACAGGCGCTGAGATCTTGATGTGAGATTTTGTAACGCACACACATACGCACACACGCACGCACACATACATACATGTGCTCGTTCGTCAGATGAGTTGTTGTATATACGACTTGGTCTCCGAGCCTCGGATAAAAGTCTTTCAAACGATCTTATACCCTTCTTAGGGTGAAAAGAATAAACATAGCTTTCGTTTAAAGATAAAATCACAATCGTCCAAGGACGACTGGGATCTTGATGGGACATATTTTCCAATGTGAAATTGATACGTCTAATGCTTTATTTTCGTATTTCAGAGATATCTCGGAACCTGTCTAATTGCAAAAACAAATACAGAGTTCAATAGCAAATCATACTTTCGTAAAAGATAAAATCATGCAAATTGATTTACGAGACGGCTGAATATTCATGTGACATTTTTTGTTAGTTTTCTGAAAATGCTTCATGTTCTATTTCTCACATATCTCTGAATCAAATGTCCGATTAAAAAAATTGAACTCTACAATAAGACAAAGTCACATTTCTTTAGTGTTAAATCATAGATCGGTCCACGGACGGCTGAGATCTTGATGTGAGATTTTGTACACACATACGCACACACGCACACGCACACACACACATACCATGTACTCCAGTTCGTCGAGCTAGTTGATTGGTTATATATCGACGGTCTCAGCCTCGATAAAAAGTCAGTTTTCAAGCGATCTTTATACTCCAGGTGTGAAGGGTAAAAGGATATTTCTGGAAATTTAACATTTTTTAAAAAATCAAAAAGACTGCAGATTTGATTTCCTCCATTAGCGTATTACAGCTTCTGTAGCTCAAAAGAGTTCAAATCGGGTCATAGACGAGATATGGTGTGACAATTCTTCATTAGTAGTCTGAAAATATGTCTCATATTCATTTCACAGATATCTCTGAAACCGAATTTCCGATTGCAGAAAAAAATTAATGGTCCAATGACATGAAAATGGCTTTCGTTAAAGAATAAATCTCCACGATCGTCAAGGACGACTGAGATCTTGATGGGACATATTTTACCAATGTGGGAAGTTGATACGTCTAATGCTTTGTATTTATTTCAGAGATATCCCGGAACCCAATGTCTAATTGCAAAACAAAATACAATGGTTTCAATGGCAAAGTCTAAGCTTTTGTTTAAAGATAAAATCATACAATTGGTTTACAGACGGCTGAGATATTCATGTGACATTATTATGTTGATAAGAAAATTATTTTGAGCTTTTAGTGGAATGTTTCACCTGTCATAAGACGGATTAAACAATCCCATAATTCACCCTTATGTGTATCTTGACAGATACGTATTTCGACCTCAATGGTAAGGCCGTCTTCGGTACTCGTACTAAGTCAGGTGCAATTTTGCAGGCGAGATGACGCTCCTGAATAATTATTTCTGAATGCATATCTGGAACTAAATGTCCGATTAAAAAAATTGAACTCGTACAATGCAAAAGTCATAGCTTTGTTGATGTAAAATCATACAAATGGTCCCACGGACAGCTAGATCTTGATGTGAGATTTTTAGCTACACGCACACACACACACACACACACACACACACACACACACACACACACACACACACACTTACTACAGGCTGGGTTGTGTGATCGACTTAGGTCTCGAGCCTCGGATAAAAGTCGGTTTTCGGCGATCTTTATACCCTTCTTAGATGTAGAAGAGGTAAAAAGGGATATTTCTGAAATTGGCCAATTTTAAAAAATACAAAAGACTAGGATTTGATTTGCTTGTAGAAATGGCAATAACAGCTTCTGCTTAAGCTCAAAAGAGTTCAAATCGGTCATAGACGGCTGAGATATTGATTTGACAATTCTTCATTTGTAGTCTGAAAATATGTCTCATTTCGTATTTCGAAGTATCTCAAACCGAATTTCCGATTGCGAAAAAAATTAATGAGTCGTCCAAGGACGATTGAGATCTTGTTGGAGCTTATTTTACCAATGTGAGATTGATACGTCTAATGCTTTATTTCTATTTCGAGAATATCTCGAACCCAATTCTAATTGCAAAACAAAATAGTGGTTCAATGCAAAGTCATAGCTTTTTTTAAAGATAAAATCATGAAAATTGGTTTCAGACGTGAGATATTCAGACATTTTTTTGTTTCTAAAATACTTCGTATTCGTATTTCTCACATATCTCTGGAACTAAATGTCCGATTGCAAAAAATTGAACTCGTACAATGACAAAGTCATAGCTTTCGTTTAGTGTTAAAATCATGCAAATCTTCCAAGGACAGCTGAGATCTTGATGTAGATTTTTGTAACTACTTACATCGCACACACACACACACACACACATACATACATGTGCTCAGTTCGTCGAGCTGAGTTGATTGTATATAGGCTTGGTCTCCGAGTCTCGATAAAAGTCGTTTTCAAGATCTTTATACACTTCTTAGGATTAAGAAAGGTAAAAGAATATTCAAATTTAACATTTTTTAAAAATACAAAAAGACTGAGATTTGATTTGCTCGCCTAAATGCAATATACAGCTTTTTAAGCCCAAAGAGTTCAAATCGGTCAAGTGGCTGGAATATTGGTGTGACAATTCCATTAGTAGTCTGAAATATGTCTCATATTCGTATTTCCGATATCTCTGAAAAGAATTTCGATTGCAGAAAAAATGGTCCATATAAAACATAGCTTTCGTTTGAATAAAATCACACAAATCGGTCCAAGGACGACTGAGATCTTGATGGACATATTTCAATAGTTGAAGATTGTCATCTTAACTATGTTCGTTTCAGAATATCTAGGACCCAATGTCTAATTGCAAAAACAAAATCAAGGGTTCAATGGCAAAGCATAGCTTTCGTTTAAAGATAAATCTTGCAAATTGGTTTACAGACGGCTGAGATATTTATGACATTATTTTGTTAGTTTTCTGATACTTCATTTCGTATTTCTACATATCTCTGAACCAAATGTCCAGTTGCAAAAAATGAACTCATCAATGACAAAGTATTGCTTTCGTTGTGTTAAAATCGTGCAAATCGGTCCACGGACGGCTGAGATCTTGATGTGAGATTTTGTAACGCACACATACACACACACACACACACACACATACACCATGTATCTCAGTTCGTCAGGAGGTTGATTTATATCGACTTGGGTCTCGGAGCCTCGGATAAAAATCGTTTTCAAGCAGTCTTTATACCCTTCTTAGGTGTAAGAAGGTAAAGGGATATTCTGGATTTAACATTTTAAAAATACAAAAGGCTGCAGATTTGATTTGCCGCCTTAAGGCTTAATAACAGCTTCTTTTGCCGAAAGTTCATCGGGTCATAGACGGCTGAGATATTGTGTAACAATTTTCATTAGTAGTCTGAAATGTCTCATATTCGTATTTCGATATCTCTGAAATGAATTTCACTTGCAGAAAAAATTAATGAGGTCCAATGACAAAAACATAGCTTTCGTTTAAAGATAAAATACTGAAATCGGTCCAAGGACGATTGAGATCTTGATGGGACATATTTTACCAATGTGAGATTGATACTCTAATGCTATGATTCTATTTAAGAATATCTCCGAACCAATGTCTAAGTCAAAAACAAAAATGGAGTTCAATGCAAAACCATAGCTTTCGTTTAAAGATAAAATCATGCAAATTTGGTTTACAGAAGCTGAGATATTTATGTGACATTATTTTGTTAGTTTTCTAAGAATACACTTCATGTTCGTATTTCCATATCTCTGGAACAAATGATTGCAAAAAAATTGAACTCGTAACAGAGCAAGTCATAGCTTTCTTTAGTGTTAAAATCGTCAAATCGGTCCACGGCATGAGATCTTGATGTGAATTTTTTAACACACTTTATACGCACACACGCACACAGCACACACACATTTGACATGTACTCAGTTCGTGAGCTGAGTGATTGGTAGTATAACTTGGGTTCGGACTCGATAAAAGTCGGTTTTTCAAGATCTTTATACCTTCTTAGGTGTAAGAAAGGAAAAAGATTGGTATTCATTTGATTCCACCATACGAATGTTTATACGGCGCTATGTATAGCAGGCCTCATACAAGCAAGAATGTGTGAGGTTGATGTGCGAGGTGGGATGGTGGTATGACGTGCGTGGTAATAGAAGTCCAATAGATTAAATTCTAATTTAAAAAATGAACTCCATTAGAATTCCTTTAATACTTGCTCATACTCTAGTACTTCTAATTCTCATTCATATATTCCATCCCATAGATCGCATCACTTACCAAATGAATCCAGATAATATATCCTTCATACTAACACAATATCCTATCCTAAGACTATCGTGGAGATGCAGAGGAATACTAGTCTCTAGTAGCAACGAGAGATGAACTAATAATCCTTCCTTCCATTGATGACCGTAAGGACGTGGCTGCGCCGTAATTGATTCAAAATGCATTGATTTTCCGAATTTTGCATATATGAATGATACTAACCCAAGCTTCATTCAATTGGTTCCCTGTGCAATTTCGACTAAGATCTAATCAATCACGGAGTACAATACGTGTCGGTTATCCTGTCATGCTCATGCTCTCATATCGGCGTGGCATGGGCCCTTACATGTGGTGTTCAACTTCTCATATAACATCTTGGTTAAGCGCGGTATAGTTCTCCTCATCTTCAGTCTTATCTTCCTGCGGTGCTTTTTCCTCGAAAATCGAATTTTGTCTGTTCTCGCCCGTTTGTATCTTGCCTCGATTCGCCCTCGTGCGTATTGGACCAATCTCGCCATGCATTTCTTCTCCTCAACTAACTGCTCACGATCGCCGTCATACCATGCTCGTTTCTCTGATCCGGAGACCACCGTGCCTGGTGCAGCGGTTGCCGCCACAATGCGGATCGATTATCTCTCCAGCCATCTTCAAGAGATGCTGTGCCTACTGCTCTTCCGTTGGGAGTATTCACTGCTGCGCGTAGTCTTGAGACTTGTCTCCGTCTTGTAGCCCTAATGTTTAGCTGCGCGGACGACCTGACACGTGTTGATCACCGTCGAGAGTTTTGAGCGGTACATACTGCAACGAGGTAGTGGTTGATTCAATATTCGCACTGCAGAATGCGTACGTTCGTGATCGTCGGAAAAATTTACCATCGATTAGAACGTGTCATTTGGTTTTCCGTTACATGATTAGGTGATTTCCATGACCTTATGGATATTCTTGCGGGGAAAGTGCCTTGGACTACCATTTCGCGGTAAGTTGCATCATTGGCCGCTGTCGTTCGATACGGTATGCAGACTATACGGTCCTGACCTCCAGTCCCCCTTCCCCTGAGCGTTCATGTCACCGATGACGATTTGACGTCCCGCAGTGGGCATCATCGTATATCTCCCACGCGTGCATGAACGCATCTTTCTACTGAAGCCGGTTCCAGCTCGTTGGGCGTGCACAGCTTTGGTGAAGGTAGCGCCGCTCGATGCCCGCTTTTCCGCACTTTCCCTGTCCCAGTACGCATTTCCTGCAGCGCTGACATCGAAGTTGCGGGATGTAATTCGTCGTAGATTATCCTGTCGCAAGCCTGCGAAGCCACGACTTGCAGTTCCATGTTCCAAGCTTCAATCGTGATCTTTATTTGTCCATGGTGTTGCCGATTGTATGCAGTGTCACTATCTTCTGTGTCGTTCGTTAATTGTTTTTAAAGGCGGCATGGGCCTGCAAACCTCCTCTCGTTGGGGCCGTCGTGTCAGGGCTGTTTATCGTCCCACCAACACCAGGACTTGAGCTTGCGCTTGAGCGCAATTTGGTAGGCAGAGCCTACTTACGATACATGCAGCTTTTTAGAAGTTTAATATCATCTGACCACCACCTAATGACCCTAGTCACCAATGGCCTGGGAGGATCGTCAAGCTCTGGACATAGTCCCTGCTGCCCTAGCCCCTAGATCTAGAATATATCAATTTAATTATGAACATTGATCTTATAATACAAATCCTCAAATATGAAGAGCAGGTAGAATTTGCTAAACCAACATCCTCAATGAAATTCTCTATTCGAAGATAAAATGTATATTTTAATAGGCTTAAAGCCAAAGATCAAAACTAGACTATCCAGACCAAATTTTTAATATAGCTCAGGAATGTAATCATTAAGGCACAGACATCCTGATCCTGCGAAGATACCCATCCTGGAAGACGAAAGTTCGATCTGATCAACGTTCAGACGCTGAAATGAATAATACACGAATCAACATGGACATCAACTAATAGCCAAACATGAAACACCATCTACAAACAAACTCAACTTTGCGATATATGTGACGAAACAACCTAGTGAGAGATGAATGTATCCAGTCTCTGAATAATCTTCACCAAATGTGTTCTAAAACCCGCCAGCAACTATCAGAATAACAGAAATATGTACTAGTGGAACAGACAAAAACGTATTTATCTCAGATTCATGCAGCGGATCGAGGCTAGTTAACACACCAACAATAATAGAAACTAATAACTGCGATCAAGGTGATGAACTTCGTTTAACAACCTCAATCACATGAGCCCAAGAATATCTTGTACCAATTTTGGCTAAAAAAACTATTGAATTTCCAAATGAAAAGATGATTTCACCACATCAAACTCGACAATTTGGACAAACTTCAAGAATTAAAGCGTGGAACTTCACCACGAGGAGGAATCTGGGAGGAACCTCCTCACATTAACCATATATGCTCTTTCATTACCTATATCTAACAGGAAGACAAAGAGCAAGAAACCACCATAGAATTCAACATCCGGAAACATCAGACAAGAATGCAAAAGGAGCATCGTGATTCTACCTAGCTCGTTCTTTTGGTAAATCGCCCGTCTGCCTTATGACGCGACCCAACCTTGTTTTCTCAGGCATTTCTATCAACGAAAATAGCTTTCGTTTAAAGATAAAATCGCACAAATCGGTCCAAGGACGACTGAGATCTTGATGGGACATATTTTACCAATGTGTGAAGTTGATACGTCTAATGCTTTATGTTCGTATTTCAGAGATATCTCCGGAACCCAATGTCTAATTGCAAAACAAAATACAATGGGTTCAATGGCAAATCATAGCTTTCGTTTAAAGATAAAATCATGCAAATTGGTTTACAGACGGCTGAGATATTCATGTGACATTATTTTGTTGATAGTTTTCTGAAATGCACATGCACTTCATGTTCGTATTTCTCACATATCTCTGGAACCAAATGTCCGATTGCAAAAAAATTGAACTCGTACAATGACAAAGTCATAGCTTTCGTTTAGTGTTAAAATCGTGCAAATCGGTCCACGGACGGCTGAGATCTTGATGTGAGATTTTTGTAACGCACACACATATACGCACACACACACACACACACACACATACATACATGTGCTCAGTTCGTCGAGTTATATTACTTGGGTCTCCATCGGATAAAAAGTCAGATTTCAAAATTTAAAAATCTTCTTATTTAGGGTGTAATTTATACAAGATGAGATTGATTTCAAATGGAATAAAACACAAAAAAAAACACACACACACACACAATTACAGCTTCTGTATTAAGCCCAAAAGTCAGTTTTCAAGCGATCTTTATACCTTCTTAGGGTGTAAGGGTAAGGTAAAAGGACTCATTTCTGGAAATTGTGCCAATTTTTAAAATACCAAAAAAAAGATGTCTCAGATTTGATTTGCCGCCTTGTAAATGGCAATGTACAGCTTCTGTTTAAGCTTCAAAGAGAGTTCAAAAATCGGGTGTCATAGCTGAAGATATTGGTGTGACAATTCTTCATTTGTGAGTGCTGAAAATATGTCCTTCATATTCGTATTTCACAGATATCTCTGAAAACCGAATTTCCGATTTGCAGAAAAAATTAATGAGTCGGTCCAAGGACGATTGAGAATCTTGATGGGACATATTTTACCAATGTGTGAAGTTGATACGTCTAATCGCTTTATGTTCGTATTTCAAGAGATATCTCCAAACCCAATGTCTAATTGCAAAAACAAAAAATACAATGGGTTCAATGGGCAAAGTCACCATAGCTTTTGTATTAAAGATAAAATCATACATTAAATTGGTTTACAGACGGCTGAGATATTCATATGACATTATTTTGTTAGTTTTCTGAAAATGCACTTCATGTTCGTATTTCTCACATATCTCTGGAACTAAATGTCCGATTGCAAAAATTGAACTCGTACAATGACAATAAGTCCATAGCTTTCGTTTAGTGTTAAAATCATTTCAAATCGGTCCAGTGACAGCTGAGATCTTGATGCTTAGAGATTTTATAACTTTTTGTACACACATACGCACACACGCACACACGCACACACACACACATATTAACAAACATGTCAGTGTCTGTCGAGCTATTTGAGTTGATTGGTATATATGACTTGGGTCTCCGAGTCTCTCGGATAAAAAGTCGTTTTTTCAAGCGATCTTTATACACTCTCTTTAGGATGTAAGAAGGGTAAAAGGGATATTTCTAAAATTTAACATTTTTAAAAATAAAAGACTGCAGATTTGATTTGCCGCTCAAATGGCAGCAATATTACAGCTTCTGTTTGCTTCAAAAGAGTTCAAATCGGGTCATAGGACAGCTGAGATATTGGTGTGACAATTCTTCTTCATTAAGTAGTCTGAAAATATATCTCATATTCGTATTTTCATAGATATTCTGAAACCGAATTTCCGATTGCAGAAAAAAATTTATGAGTCCAATGACAAAAAAACATAGCTTTCGTTTAAAGGATAAATCGCACAAATCGGTCCAAGGACATTACTGAGATCTTGATGGGACATATTTTTACCAATGTGTGAAGTTGATACGTCTAATGCTTTATGCGTTCGTATTCAGAGAATATCTCCGGAACCCAAATGTCTAATTGCAAAACAAATATACAATGGGTTTAGCCATAGCAAAGTCACCATAGTTTTCGTATTAAAGATAAAAATCATGTAAATTGGTTTACAGACGGCTGAGATATTCATGTGACATTATTTTTGTTAGTTTTCTGAAAATGCACTTCAGCATGTTCGTATTTCTCACATATCTCCTTGGAACCAAAATGTCCGATTGCAAAAAAATTGAATCTCGTACAATGACAAAGTCATGCCGCTTTGTTTAGTGTTAAAATCATGCAAATCGGTCCACGGATTCGGCTGAGATCTTGACGTGAGATTTTGTAACGCACACACCATATACGCACACACGCACACTACATGCACACACACACATAACATTACACATGTGCCTGTGCTCAGTTCGGTCGAGCTGAGTTGCTTGATTGCATATACGACTTGGGTCATCCCTGGAGAGCCTCGGATAAAAAAAGTCAGTTTTCAAGCGATTCTTTATACCCTTCTTAGGGTGTAAGTAAAGGTAAAAAAGGGATATTCTCGGAAACAACATTTTTAAAAATACAAAAGACTGCAGATTTGATTTGCTGCCTTAAATGGCATGATATTACAGCTTCTGCTTGGTTTAAGCCCAAAAGAGTTCAAATCAATGGTCATAGATTTAGCTGAGATATTGGTGTGACAATTCTTCTTCATTAGTAGTCTGAAAATATGTCTCATATGGCCTCATTCGTATTTCACAGATATATCTCTGAAACCGAATTTCCGATTGCAGAAAAAAATTTACTGGTCAGTCCAATGACAAAAAGCATAGCTTTCGTTTAAAGGATAAAATCGCACAATCGGTCCAAGGACAGACTGGAGATCTTACGATGGGGGACATATTTTTACCAATGTGTGAAGATTGATACGTCTAATGCTTTATGCGTTCGTATTTTCAGAGATATCTCCGGAACCCAATGTCTAATTGCAAAAAACAAATACAATGGGTTCAATGGCAAAGTCATAAGCTTTTCGTTTAGAAGATAAAATCATGCAAATTGGTTTGAACAGACGGCTGAGATATTCATGTGACATTATTTTGTTAGTTTTCTAAAGAATCGCAACTTCATGTTCGTATTTCGTCACATATCTCTGGAACCAAATGTCCGATTCTGCAAAAAAATTAACTCGTACGGTAATGACAAGAGTCATAGCTTTCGTTTAGTGTTAAAATCAAAAAATCGGTCCACTGACGGCTGAGATCTTGATGTGAGATTTTGTAACGGCACTTACACATACGCACAACACGCACACACGCACACACACACATACATACATTAGTGCTCAGTTCGTCGAGCTGAGTTGATTTGTATATACGACTTGGGTCTCCGAGCCTCGGATAAAAAGTCGGTTTTTCAAACTGATCATTTATACCCCTTCTTAGGGTGTAAGAAGGGTATTTGGAAATTTCATTTTTTAAAAAACAGCACTTAGTTCGACTGCTGCCCAACAAGTAAATATTATAAGTTTTAATAAGCCCAAAAGAGTTCAAATCAATATCAATAGATATTGGTGGACACCCTATTATAGTCTAGGATATCCATATTCGTATTTCAGATAACTTGGTGAATTTTGATTGCAGAAAAAATTTATGAAACGACAAAAACATAGCTTTCGTTTAAAGATAAAATCGCACAAATCGGTCCAAGGACGACTGGAGATCTTGATGGGATATATTTTACCAATGTGTAAAGTTGATACGTCTAATGCTTTATGTTCGTATTTCAGAGATATCTCCGGAACCCAATGTCTAATTGCAAAAACAAAATACAATGGGTTCAATGGCAAAAGTCATAATATTTTAAAGAGCAAAATCAATGGTCAGATTTATTGAGATATCTTGATATTATTTTGTTAGTTAAGAATGCACTTCATGTTCGTATTTCACATATTTGGAACCAAATGTCCAGATTTGCAAAATTAATCCAGCGGTTAAGTCATGGTCATTAGTGTTAAATCGTGCAACCGGTCCGGCGTTGAGATCTTGATGTGAGATTTGTAACGTAATACACATACGCACACACACACGCAATAATATATATGCCTTCAGTCGATTGAGTTGCTGATTGGTGGTATATACGACTCAGTCTCCGAGCCTCGGATAAAAGTCGGTTTTTCATGACTTTATACCCTTCGTAGGGTGGGGTATACAAAAACAGCAGCTTGCTTAAAGACAAAAACGCACCGGTTCAAGGACGACTGACTTTATGGCCTTTAACAACGTGAAGTTGATGTCTAATGTCATGTTCAACAGAGATATTCCGCAACTTCAATGCCCACCAGAAAAAGATAACCAATAGCAAAAGTCATAGCTTTCGTTTAAGCCAGTATAAAAATCACAAATTGATTTACAGACGGCTGAGATATTCCATGTGACATTATTTTGTTATGATTTTCTGAAAATGCACTTCATGTTCGTCATTTCTCACATATCCTCTAGAATCAAACGTCGTCCGATTGCAAAAAAATTGAACTCCTGCACACAATGACAAAGTCATAGCTTTCAGTTTAGCTGTTGAAAGAATCATTACCAAATCGGTCCACGGACGGCTTGAGAGATCTTGATGTGAGATTTTTGTAAACGCACACACACACATACACACACGCACACACACGCACATGCACACACACACACACATTAATAATATAGCATGTGCTCAAGTGTCTGTCAGAGAGCTTGAGTTGATTGGTATATACGACTTGGGTCTGTTTTCCGAGCCTCGGATTAAAAAGTTCAGTTTTCAATGATCTTTATACCCTTCTTAGCGGTGTGCAAGGTAAAAGGAATATTTCTTGGAAATTTGTAATATTTTTAAAAATACAAAAAGACTGTAGATTTGATTTGCTGCCTTAACCATTGGCAAGATATTACAGCTTCTAAGCTTTTTGCTTCAAAAGAGTTCAAATCCGGGTCATAGATTTATTGAGATATTGGTGTAGACAATTCCTTCATTAGTAGTCTGTAAAATATGTCTCTCCATATTTCTCGTATTTCACAGATATCTCTAAGAAACCGAATTTCCGATTTTGCAGAAAAAATTATCATAGGTCCCAAATTGACATAGAAAATAGCTTTCAGTTTTAAAGATATTAAATCGCACAAATCAGTTCAAGGACATCGACTGAAGATCTTGATGGGACATATTCTTACCAATGTGTGAAGTTGATACGTCTAATGCTTTATGTTCGTATTTCAGAGATATCTCCGGAACTCCAATGTCTGAATTGCAAAAACAAAAATAACAAAATGAGATAATCAGATGGTTAAAGAGTGGGGCCACAGCTTTCGTTTAAAAGATAAAATCATGCAAAATTGGATTTACAGACGGCTGAGAGATATTCATGTGCAACATTTATTATGTTGGATAAGAAGAATTATTTTGAAGCTTTTTAGTGGAATAAACATTTAATATCCTGTCATCACTTATTGTGATGACTCGGTAGGCAGTTAGCCCCAGGTGCCTCGTACTAAGTCGAGTCAAGCACGAGGCAATTGAAGACTTACCCTTTACTGTTGAGGTTCTAGAAACATGCATCTGTCAAGATACAATGGTAAGGGTGGAATCAATGGGATTGTTTAAACTCGTACTTAGTGATGTGTGATTATTATGTTAGCTTGAAAATGCACTCATGTTCGGTATCATTTTTCTAATGCATATCTCTGGAACTAAATGTCCGATTTGCAAAAAGAATTGAACTCTGGTACAATGACAAAAGTCATAGCTTTCGTTTAGTGTTAAAATCATAGCAAATCGGTCCCACGGACACGGCTGAGAATCTTGATGCTGAGATTTTTGCTTAACGCACACACATACGCACACACGCACACACACACACACACACACACACACACACACACACACACACACACACACACACACACACACACACACACACACACACACACACACACACACACACACACACACACACCCACACACAGTCATTACACACCTGTTGGCTACATATGTACGCTCAGTCTGTCGAGCTGAGTTGATTGGTATATACGACTTGGGGTCTCCTGAGCCTCGGATAAAAGTCATTTCTTTCAAGTTGGATCTTTATACGCCTTCTTAGGGTGTAAGAAGAGGTAAAAAGGGATATTTCTGGAAATTTACCATATTTTAAAAAATACAAAAAAGACTGCAGATTTGATTTTTGCCGTGCCTTTAAATGGCAAAGGTATTACAGCTTCTGTTTAAGCTTCGAAAAAGAGTTCAAATCAGGTCATAGATTTGGCTGGAGATATTGGTGTGACAATTCTTCATTTGTAGTCTGAAAATATGCTCTCATATTCCGTATTTCATAGATATCTCTGAAACCGAATTTCCGAATTGCGAAGAAAAAATTAATGAGTCGGTCCCAATGATCGATTGAGATCTTGTTGGAGACATATTTTACCAATGTGTGAAGTTGATACGTCTAACAATGCTTTATGTTCGTATTTCAGAGATATCTCCGGAACCCAATGTCTAATTGCAAAACAAAATACAATGGGTTCAATGGCAAAGTCATAGCTTTTGTTTAAAGATAAAATCATGCAAATTGGTTTACAGATTTGGCTGAGATATTCATGTGACATTATTTGTTAGTTTTCTGAAAATGCACTTCATGTTCGTATTTCTCACATATCTCTGGAACTAAATGTCCGATTGCAAAAAATTGAACTCGTACAATGACAAAGTCATAGCTTTCGTTTAGTGTTAAAATCGTGCAAATCGGTCCAAGGACGGTTGGAGATCTTGATGTGAGATTTTTGTAACGCACACACATACGCACACACACACACACACACACATACATACATGTGCTCAGTTCGTCGAGCTGAGTTGATTGGTATATACGGCTTGGGTCTCCGAGTCTCGGATAAAAAGTCGGTTTTTCAAGCGATCTTTATACCCTTCTTAGGATGTAAGAAGGGTAAAAAGGGATATTTCTGGAAATTTAACAATTTTTAAAAAATACAAAAAGACTGCAGATTTGATTTGCCGCCTTAAATGGCAATATTACAGCTTCTGTTTAAGCCCAAAAGAGTTCAAATCGGGTCATAGACGGCTGAGATATTGGTGTGACAATTCTTCATTAGTAGTCTGAAAATATGTCTCATATTCGTATTTCACAGATATCTCTGAAACCGAATTTCCGTTGCAGAAAAAAATGGGTCCGATGATAAAAACATAGCTTTCGTTTAAAGATAAAATCGCACAAGTCGGTCCAAGGACGACTGAGATCTTGTTGGGACATATTTTACCAATGTGTGAAGTTGATACGTCTAATGCTTTATGTTCGTTTCAGAGATATCTCCGGAACCCAATGTCTAATTGCAAAAACAAAATACAATGGGTTCAATGGCAAAGACATAGCTGTTTAAAGATAAAATCATGCAAATTGGTTTACAGACGGCTGAGATATTCATGTGACATTATTTTGTTAGTTTTCTGAAAATACGTTTTATGTTCGTATTTCTCACATATTTCTGGAACCAAATGTCCGATTGCAAAAAAAATGAACTCGTACAATGACAAAGTCATAGCTTTCGTTTAGTGTTAAAATCGTGCAAATCGGTCCACGGACGGCTGAGATCTTGATGTGACATTTTTGTAACGCACACACACACACACACACACACACACACATACATGCTATGTGCTCAGTTCTGTCGAGCTGAGGTGATTGGTATATACGACTTGGGCCTCGGAGCCTCGGATAAAAAGCCGGTTTTCCAAGCGGTCTTTATACCCTTCTTAGGGTGTAAGAAGGGTAAAAGGGATATTTCTGAAAATTTAACAATTTTAAAAATACAAAAAGGCTGCAGATTTGATTTGCCGCCTTAAATGGCAATATTACAGCTTCTGTTTAAGCCCTGAAAGAGTTCAAATCGGGTCATAGACGGCTGAGATATTGGTGTGACAATTTTCATTAGTAGTCTGAAATATGTCTCATATTCGTATTTCAGATATCTCTGAAACTGAATTTCCGATTGCAGAAAAAATTAATGAGTCCAATGACAAAAACATAGCTTTCGTTTAAAGATAAAATCGCACAAATCGGTCCAAGGACGACTGAGATCTTGATGGGACATATTTTACCAATGTGTGAAGTTGATACGTCTAATGCTTTATGTTCGTATTTCAGAGATATCTCCGGAACCCAATGTCTAATTGCAAAAACAAAATACAATGGGTCCAATGACAAAAACATAGCTTTCGTTTAAAGATAAAATCATGCAAATTGGTTTACAGACGGCTGAGATATGTATGTGACATTATTTTGTTAGTTTTCTGAAAATACACTTCATGTTCGTATTTCTCATATCTCTGGAACCAAAATGTCCGATTGCAAAAAAATTGAACTCGTACAATGACAAAGTCATAGCTTTCGTTTAGTGTTAAAATCGTGCAAATCGGTCCACGGACGGCTGAGATCTTGATGAGATTTTGTAACGCACACACATACGCACACACGCACACACGCACACACACACACACATACATACATGTGCTCAGTTCGTCGAGCTGAGTTGATTGCAGTATATACGACTTGGGTTTCCTGAGCCTCGGATAAAAAGTCGGTTTTTCAAGGATCTTTATACCCTTCTTAGGGTGTAAGAAGGGTAAAATAGATTGGTATTCATTTGTACCCACCATACGAATGCTATATACGGTCGCTATGTCACTCGTGCAGGCCTCATACAAGTAAGAATGTGAGGTTGATGTGCGAGCAGCGATGGTGTGTAGACGTGCGTGGTATTAGAATCCAATAGCATTCAAATTCTAATTGTAAAAAATGAATCCCATTAGAAATTCACTTTAATACTTGCTCATTACTCTAGTACTTCTAATTCTCATTCATATATTCCTATCCCATAGATCGCATCACTTACCAAAGTGAATCCAGATAATATATCCCTTCATACTAACACACAATATCCTATCCTAAGACTATCGTGGAGATGCAGAGGAATACTAGGTCTCTAGTAGCAACGAGAGATGAACTAATAATCCTTCCTTCCATTGATGACCGTAAGGACGTGGTCGGCGCTGTAATTGACTTAGTAAAATGCATTGATTTTCCGAATTTTGCATATTGAGAATGATAGCTAAACCCAAGCTTCATTCAATTGGTTCCCTGTGCAATTTCGCAAGATCTAATCAATCACGGAGTAGCAACTACGAATTGTACGGTTATCCTGCTCATGCTCATGCTCTCATATCAGGCTGTGGCACGGCCCTTACGTGAACGGTTCAACTTCTCATATAACTTTCGTGCGTTATTAGCGCGGTATAGTTCCTCCGTCTCTTCACGGTCTTGATCTTCCTGTTGGGTGCTTTTTCCTCCGGAAAATCGAATTTTGTCTGTTCCTCGCCCGTTTGTATCTTGCCTCGTTCGCCCTCGTGC
This sequence comes from Armigeres subalbatus, assembly GCF_024139115.2. Taxonomy (NCBI): domain Eukaryota; kingdom Metazoa; phylum Arthropoda; class Insecta; order Diptera; family Culicidae; genus Armigeres; species Armigeres subalbatus. The sequence goes on along the minus strand of NC_085140.1, from coordinate 330,107,939 downwards.
GGTATTGGACCAATCTCGCCCATGCTGCATTCTTCTCCTCAACTAACTGCTCACATTCGCCGTCATACCAGTCGTTTCTTCTGATCCGGAGCCACCGTGCCTAGTGCAGCGGTTGTTGTGCTTCCAATGGCGGATCGATTATCTCTCCAGCCATCTTCAAGAGATGCTGTGCCTAGCTGCTCTTGGGAGTGTCACTTCCAGCTGCTGCGCGTAGTCTTGGACTAGTCTACCGTCTTGTAGCCACCTAATGTTTAGCCGCGGCGGACGACTCCGACACGTGTTGATCACCGTCGAGAGTTTTGAGCGCAGACATACTGCAACGAGGTAGTGGTAGGATTCAATATTCGCACTGCGGTAAGTGCGTACGTTCGTGATGTCGGAGAAGAATTTACCTATCGATTAGAACGTAGTCGATTTGGTTTCCGTTACATGATTAGGTGATTTCCATGACCTTGTGGATATTCTTGCGGGGAAGAAAGTGCTTTGGACTACCATTTCGCGGTACGGTTATGCGCATCATTGGCCGCTGTCGTTCGATACGGTATGCAGACTATCCGTTCCGATGACCGGTCTATAGATTTCCTCCCTTCCTACCTGAGCGTTTATGTCACCGATGACGATTGTGACGTCCCGCAGTGGGGTGCCACCCAATCACGCGTTGGCGCATCTTTCCCAGCACTATGAAGCCGGTTCCCAGCTCGTTGGTGGTGCCACAGCTTTGGTAGAAGGTAGCCGCTCGATGCCCGCTTTTCCGCACTTTTCTGTCCTGTCCAGCAGATTTCCTGCAGCGCTACGACATCGAAGTTGCGGGGATGTAATTCGTCGTAGATTATCCTGTCGCAACCTGCGAAGCCCTAGCGACTTGCAGTTCCATGTTCCAAGCTTCCAATCGTGATCTTTTATTCGTCGCCCTAGGTCGTTGCCGATTGTATCGAGTCGTATTATCTTCTGCGTCGTTCGTAATAGTTGTTTTAAAAGGCGGCTTATTGGGCCTGCAAACCTCCTGTCTCGTTGGAGGGCCGTCGTGTCAGGGCTGTTTATCGTCCCACCTAACACCAGGACTTGGGCTTGTGCGCTTTGAGCGGCACACGGTCGCTTTGGTGGGGCCTACTTGCGGATACACGCTGCTTTTTATAGGAATTTAACAGGGCACACTGTCAAACCCCACCACATCCTATGCAGGCGCCACAACTCGCAAATGGCCTGGGGAGGGATCGTCAAGCGCTTGGACATAGTCCCTGCTGCCCCTAGCCCCTAGATCTAGAATATATCAATTTAATTATGAACATTGATCTTATAATACAAATCCTCAACAATATAGAAGAGCAGGTAGAATTTGCTAAACTCAACATCCTCAATAGAAATTTACTCCAATTCGAAGATAAAATGTATATTTTTAATAGGCTTAAAACTCAAAGATTAAAACTAGACTATCCAGACCAAATTTTTAATATAGCTCAGGGAATGTAATCATTAAAGGCACAGACATCCTGATCCTAGCGAAGATACCCATCCTGGAAGACGAAGAGTTCGATCTGATCAACGTTCAGACGCTGAATATGAATAACACACGAATCAACATGGACATCAAGCTAATAGCCAAACATGGAAACACCATCTACAAACAAACTCAACTTTGCGATATATGTGACGAAACAACCCTAGTGGAAGATGAATGTATCCACAGTCTCTTGAATAATCTTACACCAAAAATGTGTTCTAAAACCCGCCAGGCAACCTATCAGAATAACAGAAATATAGTACTAGTGGACACGAACAAAACGTATTTATCTCAGATTCATGCAGCGGATCGAGGCTAGTTAACACACCAACAATAATAGAAACTAATAACTGCACGATCAAGGTGATGAACTTCACGTTTAACAACCTCAATCATACAAGAGCCCAAGAAGAATATCTTGTACCAATTTATGGCAAAAACTGGCACAATTGAATTTCACAAATGAAAAAGATGATTTCACCCACATCAAACTCGACAATTTGGACAAACTTCAAGAATTAAAGCTGGAACTTCACCACACGAGGAGGAATCTGGGGAGGAACTCTCCTCACATTAACCATAGTATGCTCTTTCGTTACCTATATTCTCAACAGGGAAGACCAAAGCGAAGCAAGAAACCACCATGGAGATTCAACATCCGGAAACATCAGACAAGGAGTCGCAAAGGAGCAATCGGATCTCTACCTAGGCTCGTTCTTTTTGGTAAATCGCCCGTCTGCCTTGTGACGACTGACAACTTGTTTTTCTCAGAGCATTCCTCCAACGTTATCCGGATAAATGGCAACCGAACAAAGCAACGATCATTGGATACACGACATGGACACAATTGACTCACGATGATATGGACTGGCAAAGACAACAATAAATGAGTAGGGGAAACTGGGGTAATATGCACCACCGGGGCAAAAGATAAGGGTCGCCTTTGACGTTTTTGAGGACATTTTCGGCAATTTTTCGAGAGTATTTGCTACAGCGCATATAGTTCGGATCTCGAACTACCAGTCCAGCAGTAAACATTCTTGAAAATATGCCTGAAACACCGCCAAAAATGCCAAAAGATCGTTTTGCCCCGGGGGTGCATTTTACCCCAGTTTACCCTAATAGAAAATCTAAAAATTGATTCTGTGTGGATTCTGTACAGCAGAATACCACAGTAGATCTCGGCACAGTAGCGGTTAAGTAACAAGGAGTGCCTACCAAATAAAGAAAGGAATAAAAAAAATACAATTGAAATATTGATACTCCCATGACGTTTTTCTTTCACGCATTCCATTTTTTCTATTTTTCGGGTTTTTCATCTAAAATATCCAATCATTAAAATTTGATCCCGGGAAGATAAATTACTTATAAAATGTGATAATAAGTTAGGAGAATGTTTGTTGCCGGCCGATGAAGATCATAAAATGAAGCTATTCGTTGAACATAAATAACAAGACCAACGGATCGAAAGCAAGGATGTATTTTTCTAGTTTTATTAATATACTATACCTATATTTTTGTATTTTATATGTGTACAGCACAAAACAGTATTGGCATAATAGAGCTATAGTTCACTGAATGCTAGAGTCCTTGTATGTCTCGAGTGAAAGATTGGAAAAGGTTTAGTAGACATATGTACTTTTTAGGGAATTTTTATGAATTACGTACGCTTAACGATCCAGACAAAATTTAATGATGCTTTAAATAGCAAGTTGAAAAAGGCCAAATCCGCGTTATGTGATTTTCATATTATCAAAGTTGCATGGATCGCATCACTTACCAAGGTGAATCCTAATCCGTGTAACTAATAAGAATCCCTCCTGTGGCAACTGTGGAGATGCAGAGGTAATCTCGGTCTCTAGTAACAACAGATGTCACAACAACTGTTCCTTCTCTTCCCAGATGACCGTAAGGACGTGACCGGCGCCGTTTATGATCCTTATATTACTGAACTCTCGATCTGTGCACATTGAGGTTGGAAAGCGAATCCCAAGCCCCAGCTATTGGTTCCCTGTGCAATTTCGATTGTTCTGGTCAATCACGGAGTAACAACTACGAATTTTGCGGTCATCAAGCTCAAGCTCAAGGAAAGTTTTTTGAAATTTCTGTTTAATAATTTTCGAAATATACTCAGAAAATCACACGGAATATGAGCGAGAAACTTTTAGGAGACCCACGAGAAAATCATTAGGAGATGCTCCGGAGTTTTCATGGAAATTTCTTCAGAGCTTCCGTGGAAAACTGTTGGTAAGTTCCATAGAAAATTTAATGAAATTTGCATTTATTTTTTCCATTTTTGCACGAAGAAAAATGTGTTAGAATCAACCGGATTCTGCAACAATAACAGTATTAAATAAATAAATTTTATTGTTGATACAACCACAAATAGCCAATTAACCATACGCGATTGTTCACTGGTTTATTTCTACACCAACAGACTAGACACAGTCTAGTTGATTCAATGTCAAATAATCAGGGATCGTAATGCTCATTCATTCTCACGAGCAGAGGATAATCGCTCACGCAGATTTTTACCAAGAAATCATTTTGCGGGAAAGAAAAAAGATCCTGATAAGAAATAGTTATTTTTCCCTCACTATCAGAGCCGCGAAAAGTTGATTTGCTTGTTTTCTTAATTCTTTTATCTTTCTTTTTATTCGTCCCTTATCCAATGCAAAAAAAGTAGCCTTTTTGGAAAATATAACCCATGCCAATAAGCAGTCACGTGGCGGTATGGCTAGAGTGAGCGCAACCCAGTGTCTTTTTTGTTGGTGTTCTGGGTTCGAACTCCGTTGCGGTCTTAATTTTTTTTATAAACGCACAGCGAAAATTTTCGCAAAAAATGAGTGAGCCTAAAAATGATAAAACGAAAAAAGAATTTCATCAAGTAGGCACGATTTTAGTTTCTTTCAGACCTGCTCTAGAGAAAAAGGAGCGAGAGAAATAAGTTTCTCGCCACAGACTGCCACGGTATACAGAAAACAAGGTAGGCTCGTTAGAAAAATGACACTTCGAATGTGACGCATATTTTATCGGCCACATGTTGGAGTACAAAAGTAAGCATGCTGCGACCGTAGAGCATCGTCTCGGTCCAGCTTGTGCGAAGATAGCAGTGACGTCACATGTTTACATTCAAACTGAATGTTTACATACGTGATGAGCCTGCCTTGTTTTTTGTATGCCGTGCAGCCTGCTAATAAAGATTCTCGCTTGTTTTCGTCTCAATGAAACGAAAAGTACTAACCCTGCAAATAATACTGAATCAGTGTTGAAACAACAAATTCAAAGATTGAAACAACACTGTCATCGATGTTTGATGCAACAAACGAAACAGTTGTTTCAATCGTACAAGATTCTTCTGCGTGTATAGAAAACTCTTCAAAAAGTCCACGAGGAATTTTCCGGAATTTCCACTAAACCTTTTCAGAATTTTAAAAAAATTAAGTTTTTTTTTAGAAAAAACGGTTTTATTTTTCGGAAACTTTGAACAATTTTTTTGGATTTCTACGGGACATTCTTTGTTTTGATCATAAGAAATTCTTCAAAAGTTATTCAGAAAATTACTAAATAATGGAAGGTTCGTTTGGCCGAAAATTATACGACAGCAATATATTATTATGAATGAAAAACGGTTTGACCAAAAATTTCATTTGGCCAAAGCGACGATCGGCCGGAAAAAAACCTTGTCTCTAACAGGTTGTTTGGCCGAAATAGTCATTTTGCGAATGAGTCAATAGGTCGAAAATGCCGCTTGGTCGTAATGGTCGTTTGACAGAAAGGGAGATTTGGCCGAATGGATTATACGATTAAAATGACTCTTCAACCAGACGGCCATTTCGGCCAAATGACCTATTTGGCCAAACGACTTTTTCGTGCAAACGACCAAACGATATTTTCGGTCGTATTTCCATTTCAGCTAAAATACATTTTGGGCCAAATTGGTCTAATGATTTATTTGGCCAAACATCTTTCGGCAATGCGCATATCTTCAGATTTAGTTGTCAAAAATCACTTTTTCTTTTTTCCCTTACTAGATCTTTGCAATTAGAAAATTAACATAAATGGTTTTTCTACCTCTTTTTCTGACAACGGTTCACATAACGTTATCAATTAACAATGGCGTCTCACTGCGGTTTATTCGTCTCATTATTTTTGCATTTCACTCTGGCACGGTGACTGCACGCAGTAAAATCATTCGAGGAAACTAGAGGAACATCGCCCAACACTGATGATATGAAGCTCTACAATACGCCAGGCCTAGGACGCTGTAGTCAACTAGATATCCAAGTAGATATGAAAATAACTAATTTTATTTGAGGACACAGATCACATTTACTATCATCCAAAGGCGTGGAAATTCTATCAACACATTGCAAATTAGTTTCAAATCAAAGGTTTTTCGCAATAAAATATCATTCATTTGGTTTGGGTATGAATTTTGTGTTTGCAGAATAACTCTAATCGAAATGTATACAAAATGGTAAATATAATAAAATAACATGTTGGTTAAATATCTTAAGTTTACCAAATTTCAGATGTTTACCGAAGAATGCCGCCAAGGAAAATACCTCGTGGCGGTATCGAATCTCATCATAATTCTACTGAACACTCTATTGAAGCCAACCAAATCTGAGCCAATTCATAATAATACATCTGCGAATCACCTTCGCTGCTTTCCCCATAACCAAGCATGAGAATAAAAAAAATGAAATAGAAGTCTGACAGAACAAATCAAATCAATCACATACTCGTTATTCCACGTCCCGGTTGGTGCCTGCGGTGACGGTGGCGTTTTCTGCTTTCACGCTTTCTGTGCTTCTTTCAGCTTGCTCCGGGCAGAAAGCGATTTCCGGCTCATGCGAGGTCCTTTGTCAATACACCTAGGCAGCACCATGAGCTATCCAAGATGACTTGCGCTAGAAGTTACTTCTTTCGTTTTCTCGGAACAACGCCGCAAGCTCCTCCAATCAGCAGCTTCACACTTGGCAATTGACAATCGCCGACACAAGATCAATAGCACGCCACTTCCAACGAAACACCACGGGGGATATTTCACTCAGGGCTGGGATCCCAACGCCGAAACACTCTTTTGGCGGATCATCACTTCACTCTTGCCCCTTGCCTTCTTTCGGGTGATTCGTAACTTACTTCTACGCTTTCTTACACTCGGAAAAACTCAAACAAATCGGAGAAAATTGATTCCCGGATTTGCTGTCGGTACGCGCCGTGAGACACCTTTTTCTTTTCACACCGGCTTGGCTGAAGTTGATTGAATCGGAGAACCGGATGATTGATGAAGCCAAGTACCGGCTGGCTCACTGGAGGATGCAAATTTAATGATGCGGCCTCTCTTTGATTTTTCAGGACACGAATGCTGCATTTACACCATCACTCGCTCATTTAAGACTTTTCAGCCGCTAGAGCATAGAAATTTCGATCAATAATTCAAATGATCACGATTAGTTTTCTTACTACGGCGAAACCGCGATTATTCTTCACACCGCAAAATTATTCCAAATTTTACGGATCATTAAACATTCTCATACGTTTCACGCTCCCATTAGCCACCGGCTTGTTATTGCGGTTCTGTGACCCTACTTTTTTCCACCAATATCATCGATCCATGTGGAAGGTAAAAACAGGATGAAAAATCACCAGAAAATAGCATGCCCTTGTTCCGCAAGTCAACCGTTAATCGCAATCGTTAGCACACTTTTGCCCGGCTGTAGCCACTCACAGGACCATATCCACCGTGTCACCCTCTTCTTGTCGCACGATTCTGTCAATTTCCTCACCCACCCAACGCCTTGTGGGTGGCAACGGACCACGTCGTTTCACTTCTTACGACATTCCCTTAGACCACCTCCGCCAACCATATTGCCAGACGAGTTCAGGTTAACCGCCTTCACCCCGTCTGCAGAGCCTTGCGTCAAAGAATTCATAACCTACAGAAACGCAGAAAACCACCTTTCACCTGGCATCTGCCGACTACTGACTGGCACAAGAACGGGTCCCGACGACGACGGTTGAAGTTTTAGCAGGAGCACCACGTCACATATAAGAGCACCATCCAAAGCACACTTACGCTCACTACCCAATCTATTCGTCCCCCCTCGTGGGGCTGGGGCAATAAGGCTTTCTTAAGCCCCGCTCCTTGGACGGGAAGCTGAGGCTTTGACTCCCCGTAGGCTGTCCGGTCTACTGGAATTTCACACAAATCCACCTGACCGTGACCAAATTCGACCGACCTAATTCCAGGCTTTGGAGGAGGGCTCCTGGCAGAACGCGTCCGAACTGGCGAAAGAATCCCGACAGACTGAAGCAGGTGAAGCCAGACGTTGCTGTTCACAGCATGTTCGCTGTCGTCGGCTGGCTGCTGGGACGAAGACGACGACGGATTTCGGGAAAACTTCCCGTCACTGGGTGGTCGAATTTTCCACCCAAAGAACAGGATTCTCTTGCTCTCGTGATTCCTGGTTGGATAATCTCGCAGCACGTGAAGTGAATGCGTTTGGCTGCGGGAAAACCACGTGTAAGATGGTTCATGCTCTCGCGCTCTTCAGAGTGAACTCGTTGGAGAAGTTGTTGGAATGTAGGCAAACGTTAGGTCAACTTGTGTCGGTTGATTCTCTGTTATGGTTCGATAAGAATCAGCTGATTTTATCCGACAAAATGTGAGAGCAGTCTTTGAATGGGATGCTCGAAAAACAAAGTAAAAGTTTATAGGTATGAGAAACTTTTTACATTAATCGGGACCATTTCCGTTATTCAAAGCTTAAAAAATAAATGATTTTGCTATTCTCATTTAGAAAATAAATTAGCTTAAAATATCAATCAAGTACGAAATTATGAGACAAAGAAACAGTGAATATGAAATTACGCATCAATCAGTTGAATTACTCAATATCTCTGGGAAAATTTGATCTAAAGAAAATAATAATTCTGGTGATTTTAATTTAAAAGGCAAAACCATATATTGAAGTGATATCTGGCCGTTTATCGTACAAGAAGTTGCGTATAGAATTTTCGTGTTGGAGAAATGTGGGTAAGGAAATCACTTTCTATTAAACTTTGTGATCATATGTTGTGTTAGTTTTCGATAGGTCTACCGTCACATAACACTCTCGAGAAACTATCAAATGTAAAGAAAATTATCAAAAGACACATTCCACGCACTTCTACGCCAAAGGACCAAAATTTTAAACTGAAAATTAGGGTCCAATATCTTTAGGACACGAAAATGTATATATTGAATTATGAGAAAAACATTTTTTCACTCAAAATTAGTTTGGGAACATATTTTGATAGCCAATCAAAATAGTAGACTTTTAGTATGAGAAAAATACTGCCTAATCTAATTTTTACAAATGTGCTCCATCGTAGCTATTTGGGTTCACATGTATTGGTTAATACATGATAAAGTAGAGTTTATGATGGGCTTTTTGTGAGCCAATTGTATTGCTTCGAAAATTTTTGTTTTCTTGAAAATTTTGTACTTTGAAAACAGTGACATTGAAATGGTGTCGCGTTACGAAAATAGTCGCATAATTGATACTACACATTGGAGAAATAGTACTTTATATTCTTTTAGTACTCGTCAAGAGTTTTTTTTTTCATGTTTTTATATCCAAAATCGGAGCATTTTTCACGAAGGTACACTAGGTACAAAAATTTGGTGTCGCGTTACGCGAATTCAGTGTTTTACTGAAATGAGGGATAACCAGCTTTCGGTTTATGTATACAGTATCACAATGGCCTAGAAATAAAGAAAAAATGTCTTCTTAGTATATTAGGGTTTGTACGTGAATAACGTAACAAAATTGGGGTGTATCATTTGATAACTGTCCATACTATAAATGAGTTCCCTTGCAAAAAATGTTACGAAGTGGTGGGAAACTGCAAATTTTGGTGTTTCGTAGAACTCGTAGGGGTCATCCATAAATAACTCACGAGAAATTTGAGCTCATTTTTTTTGTTCGAATAGATTGTGAGGCTTTTTTAAACCTCTCTCTTCGCGCTCGATATCACCATGTACTCATATGAGTAAACGTAGCGAACAATTTGCCCCCGGCTTCTTCTACCCTTTCACGAACCTTCAGACTCTTTGCGGATGCCATGTAGGACGTTTGTTTATTTGAAAAGCTCATTTGTTGTGAAGCGTTACGGAGCCGCAGAAATGCTTTTCAATACTAGTTTTATCTTGATTCTTATACATATTTTTGGCTTTGGAGAGCAGAAAGACTTGTGCTTTTTCTTTTGATTTGATGATGTATTTTAATTCGTTTTCCTTACGATCAGTAGATCTGCAATTTTTTTTTTTTTTTTTAACCGAGATCCGCACGGCCCAATGCTTGGTTCATGAATTTCTACTAATATCCCAGTTGAAAACAAATGTTAGTTAATTGCAACACTTAAAGGAGGCTCGTAACCATGCGTCAATTTAGCCGATATTTTAGCTTATGGAATTTCAAAGAGATTAACACAGCCTAGAGCGTTGGTCACCGGCAGTTGAAAATATAATGGATAGCATTATACAAACTTCAGCAACCACTGCAAGAATAAGGTTCTATTGAAAAAGGCAAACAGAGGGCTTATGTGTGAAACATTGGAAATTTATTGATTTCCCAGTTTTGTTAATCGAGATGAACCTGTTTATGGCTAAAATCTTGTTATTAAAGACATACACTACCCGCCAAAAGTATGGAAGCGCAAAAATAAGTATTGCAACACCTACTTTGAATATTGCAACACCCCCAAAAAAGTTTAGCATCACTTCAGAACTCCCATATTCCCATCGGATCTTTTCCATTTAGAATAATGGGACCTTCAACAAAATTGTTCACGACGATAAGTGCATTAGGCCGGACGTCAATTTAGCTCCCTGGGTGCCTTGGCCACCGGGTGGACATCCAGATGCTCCGGATTCTGGAACACGTGTGAAGTCACAATTTAATAAATGCATTCATTCCAGCGAGATGCGGTTTTCATCATCTTTCGTAATCGCAATAAGACAGGAAAATCAATGCTGACTGACGTTTGCTTGACCAGTTAGTGGTAGCCTACCACTGATTCTCCGGGAGTTCCGGAACATCCGGTAAAGTGGTAAATTATGATTATACGTCCCAGAAAGCTGTGATTTTTTCTAAACGGTTTGTGGAGGCATTGTGAGAGAAAAATCAATGAAAGCATCACTAATTGACCCCAGGTGGTGTCCCAGTATTCCTCCGGAAGATCCAGAATATCCGGTAAAGTGGTCAATTATTTAAATTCGTCCCAAAACGCTGCGATTTTTTCTAAACGGTTTGTGAAAGCATTGCCAGGGAAAAATCAATGAAAGCATAACTAATTGATCCCAGGTGGTCTCCCAGTATTCCTCCGGAAGATCCGGAAACATCCGGTAAAGTGGTCAATTATTTAAATTCGTCCCAGAAAGCTGCGAGTTTTTCTAAACGGTTTGTAGAAGCATTTTCAGAGAAAAATCAATGCAAGCATCACTAATTGAACCCAGGTTGTCTCCCAGTATTCCTCCGGAAGATCCGGAACAGCCGGCAAAGTGGTCAATTATTTAAATTCGTCCCAAAACGCTGCGATTTTTTCTAAACGGTCGGTGGAAGCATTGTCAGAGAAAAATCAATCCAAGCATAACTAATTGATCCCAGGTGGTCTCCCAGTATTCCTCCGGAAGATCCGGAAACATCCGGTAAAGTGGTCAATTATTTAAATTCGTCCCAGAAAGCTGCGAGTTTTTCTAAACGGTTTGTAGAAGCATTTTCAGAGAAAATCAATGCAAGCATCACTAATTGAACCCAGGTTGTCTCCCAGTATTCCTCCGGAAGATCCGGAACAGCCGGCATAGTGGTCAATTATTAATATTCGTCCCAGAAAGCTGCGATTTTTTCTAAAGGGTTTGTGGAAGCGTTGTGAGAGAAAAATCAATGCAAGCATCACTAATTGACCCCAGGTGGTCTCCCAGTATTCCTCCGGAAGATCCAGAATATTCGGTAAAGTGGTCAATTATTTAAATTCGTCCCAAAACGCTGCGATTTTTTCTAAACGGTCGGTGGAAGCATTGTCAGAGAAAAATCAATCCAAGCATTACTAATTGACCCCAGGTGGTCTCCCAGTATTCCTTCGGAAGATCCGGAACATCCGGAACATCCGGTAAAGTGGCTAATTATTTAAATTCGTCCCAGAGAGCTGCGATTTTTTCTAAACGGTTTGTGGAACCACTGTCAGAGAAAAATCAGAGCAAGCATCACTAATTGACCTTAAGTGGTCTCCCTGTGTTCTTCCGGAAGATCCGGAACATCCGGTAAAGTGGTCAATTTTTAAATTACGTCCCAGCAAGCTGCGAGTTTTTCTAAAACGTCTGTGGTAGCATTGTGAGAGCAAAATCAATGCAAGCACCACTCATTGACCAGTGGATAATCCAGTGAAGTGGTCATATTTAATGGTTTTATAATGCATCCCAGAAAACTGCGATTTTTCCTATATACCGTTTGTACGGGCAAACCTCAATGAGTCGATAATGAAGACTCGTTTAAATATCGAGACGTGGAATAGAGAATCATTGAAAATCTGTTTGAAGGACCATCACAGTAACCCAGAATATTTTTTCAATATGGCATATTTTGCCTCCATGAGTCGATATCGAGTCATAGAACATCAACTCATAGAGGTTTGACTGTAATAGTAATGCCAGAGTTAAATCAATGCGAGCATCTCCCATTGACGCCTGGTGGCCACCTAGTAATCCTCCGGGAGCTTTAGAATATCCGGAGAAGTGGTAAATTTCTGTAATTCAACTCAGAAAGCTGCAACATTCTGAAAATCGCTTGTTGTAAAAATGTCAGAACTAATTCAATATAACAACCAGTCGTTCTCCTCGGATGGTCCTCTAGAAGTTCTGGAACATTCGGTGAAGTGGTCCATTCTTTTAAATTCGTTTATGGATTTCGATTGATATTCGATTATGGATTTCGAACTTTTTTCCAAAAGAGCATTAACAGTAAAGTCAAGTTCAGTTTTCCACTTTCGTCTAACTCCTGTCAGAAATACATATTTTCATTCGCATAAAAATTCTATCGTAAAATCTTTCTGGAAGGGGAATTTCCTGGAGCTATTCCTGGATTTTTCTTGAGAATACCTTGAGAAATTTTTGGGTGAATTTCGAAACGAATCTATAAAGGGATATCTGGAACAATTCTCCACGTAATTTCCGCAGAAATTCCTGGTAATTTTTTGGCAGAATTCCTTGTGGAATACAAGCCCCTCCTTGTGGAAGAAAAAGTGGGAGCATTTCTGGGAGTATTTTCAGGTTAACTTCTTTATAATATTGCAAGAGTATTTCCTGAAAATAAATCGTGAACGGTTTTCTGGGTGATTTCTGGGGAATTCCTGAAAGAACTTCTAAAAAATTTCCAAACGGTTTTCTGGCGGAATGCGAAATGCGAAATTTCAGGAAAAATATCGGAGATCGGAGATAGGTGGGCTTGAAAGAATTCCATGTGTATTTAGAAACGAATTCAGAGGAAATTTCTGTATAGTTCTCAAAGTAATTTATGTAGAGATTTTGGGGAATTTCTGGAGTAGGTCCTAGTGGAATTTTCGGACTCCAGTGGAATTTCCGGAGGAATTCCTGCAAAAAATTTCAAGGGGATTTCTTGGAAGAACGGACGGAAAAACATTTGGAGGAATTCCTGGAGAAACTTCCGGTACACTTCCTGAAAAACTCCCGGAGGTATTCTTGGAGGAAATTCTTGAGTAGTTCATGGAGGAACTTCTTAAGGAATTTTCCGGAGGAATTCGGAGGGACTTCTGGAGGAATTCCTAGAGGAACTTCTTGAGGAATTCCTGGAGAAACTTTCGGAAGCAGTCCTGGAAGGTGAAGGATCTTCCGGAAAAATTCCTGGAAAGAATTTCTGGAGGAACTTCCGAATGAATTTCTGGAGGAGCTTCCTGAGGAATTTCTGGAAGAGCTTCCTGAGGAATTTCTGGAGGAACTTCCGAAGGAATTCCTGGAGGAACTACCGAAGGAATTCCTGGAGGAACTTCCGAAGGAATTCATGGAGGAACTTCCGAAGGAATTCCTGGGGGAACTTCGAAGGAATTCCTGGAGGATTTTCCGGAAGGAGTTTCTGGAGGAACTTCTGAAGGAATTCCTGGAGGAACTTCTGAAGGAATTCCTGGAGGAACTTACAAGGAATTCCTGAAGGAACTTCCGAAGGAATTCCTGGAGGAACTTCAGAAGGAATTCCTGGAGGAACTTCCGAAGGAATTCCTGGAGGAACTTCCGAAGGAATTCCTGGAGGAACTTCCGAAGGAATTCCTGGAGGAACTTCCGAAGGAATTCCTGGAGGAACTTCCGAAGGAATTCCTGGAGGAACTTCCGAAGGAATTCCTGGAGGAACTTCGAAGGAATTCCTGGAGGAACTTCGAAGGAATTCCTGGAGGAACTTCCGAAGGAATTCCTGGAGGAACTTCCGAAGGAATTCCTGGAGGAACTTCCGAAGGAATTCCTGGAGGAACTTCCGAAGGAATTCCTGGAGGAACTTCCGAAGGAATTCCTGGAGGAACTTCCGAAGGAATTCCTGGAGGAAGTTCCGAAGGAATTCCTGGAATTTCCTGGAGGAACTTCCGAAGGAATTCCTGGAGGAACTTCCGAAGGAATTCCTGGAGAAACTTCCGAAGGAATTCCTGGAGGAACTTCCGAAGGAATTCCTGGAGGAACTTCAGAAGGAATTCCTGGAGGAACTTCCGAAGGAATTCCTGGAGGAACTTCGAAGGAATTCTTAGAGGAACTTCCGAAGGAATTCCTGGATGAACTTCGAAGGAATTCCTGGAGGAACTTCCGAAGGAATTCCTGGAGGAAGTTCCAAGGAATTCCTGGAGGAACTTTCGAAGGAATTCCTGGAGGAACTTCCGAAGGAATTCCTGGAGGAACTTCCGAAGGAATTCCTGGAGGAACTTCGAAGGAATTCCTGGGAGCTTCGAAGGAATTCCTGGAGGAACTTCCGAATGAATTCCTGGAATTTCTAGGAGGTCTTCTAAGGAATTCCTGGAGGAACTTCCGAAGGAATTCCTGGAGGAACTTCCGAAGGAATTCCTGGAGGAACTTCGAAGGAATTCCTGGAGGAACGGAGCTTCCGAAGGAATTCCTGGAGGAACTTCCGAATGAATTCCTGGAATTCCTGGGAGGTCTTCCGAAGGAATTCCTGGAAGGTCTTCCGAAGGAATTCCTGGAAAGTCTTTCGCAAGAATTCCTAGAAGGACTTCCGGAGGAATTCCTACAATTTTACCACAATCGGCTTAGAAAAAGTCACCAGATGTCCCGGATCTTCCGGAGGAACAATACGAGGCCACTTGGGATCAATTAGTGATGCTTGCATTGATTTTTCTCTGGCAATGCTCCCTCAAACCGTTTAGAAAAAGTCGCAGCTTCCTGGAGCGAATTTTAAAAATTGACCACTTCATCGGATGTTCCGGAATTTGCGGAGGACCACTGGGAGGCCATCTGGGGTCAATGAGTGATGCTTGCATTGATTTTGCTCTGATAATTCTGCCACAATCGGCTTTGAAAAAGTCGCAGCTTTCTGTGACGAATTTCAAAATTTAACCACTTTACCGGATGTTCTGAAACTCCCGGAGGACCACTGGGAGGACGCCAAGGGTCAAGCAAGCGTCAATCAGCATTGATTTTTCTGTCATATTGCGATTACGAAAGATGATGAACATTTGGCATGTCGCTAGAATGAATAGATGTATTAAGCGGTGACTTCACACGTGGTTCAGAATCCGGATAATCTGCGGTCTACCTGGTGGCCAGGGCACTCCAAAGAGCTAAATTGTCCTCTTTCGCAATGCACTTATCGCCGTGATAAATTTTGTAGAAGGTTCCACCATTCTAAATGTAAAGGATCCAACGATAAATCTTCACGAATATGTTAGTTACGGAGTAATGCTAAACTTTTCGGAGTGTTGCAATATTCAAAGCAGGTGTTGCAATACTTATTTTTGCGCTTCCATACTTTTGGCGGGTAGTGTATTATATTCGGTTTTTGTGTTTTATTTTACATCAGGACATCAACACTATTTTTAAAATTTTAACTCAAGAGCGTAAGCAACTCAGTGCACGACGCGTCCGCTCATGTGGTAAATATTGCTTGAGACATGATACGAGACATACACCAATGTATTCTGACATCTAAGAACAAACAGTTAAAAACATACCACATTCCAGTAGAAAAGAAGACTATAAACAACAGAAAGATACATCTTAAACATTTCTGAGCTCCTTGGGCCATTATCACCTTTTGAAACGGTTAACATAGAAAAAAGGCAACACAGAACTTTTCATCTAAAAAAAAAAACAAATCACTTCTACGGAGATCGATCATCTGACCACGTACTTAAAAAACATATCCGGATCGTACCTGGGCGTGACTAATATAAATATCAGAAAACCTATTACCATTGATTTCGTTTTGAAAACTGGATATGTGACATGAATGGTTTTGGTTGTTTGTTTGGATGGCCGGTTAATCCCTAAAATCTTAATAGTCGAAACACCAGATCGTGGCCACCAACTCGAACAACATTCAAAGATAGATAATGTAACAATATCCCCTGTCGAATGCAACATGCCGCATCGAAATCTGCTGAAATTATGCACTCTATCAGCGAGAAACATGTTCGCGTAACGCGACACCATTTGCAGAACACTGTTTGTCGATCAGCGTAACGCGGTGGTGTTGAAATCAATCCTTTGAATTTTATTGTAATTTACGTTTGCACCCACAATAGGAGTTCACAGCCTAATTTCTGTTGATGTATACGAGAAGTGCTTGGAATAAATCGAGATTCCAAACCATGTACCAGAGCTAAACAAACGCACTTGCATTGCAAACGTAAAAAAAGCTCATTTCAGCGATGGTGTCGCGTTACGAAATGCACCGCGTTTTATCTATTATATTTAAAGCAAGAAATCTTAAAGTGAATATTCTATCAGAAAGGAAATTTAGTGAGGATTATTATAAACCTGTTTAATCATATGTCCCCGAAGCTAATTTTCGAATGCAGATCTAATTTCTCGCTGAAAGTCGGCTCCTCATGGTGTCGCGTTACGCTGGAATGTGTCAAAAGAGTGCAAACACCACTGCTGCATTACTGGATGTAGCTTTTCGCTGACGAATTTTAAGATTTGAATTATAAAATATGTTATGTTTGCACACATGTTATTTAATGCACTATTTGGTGCCACCAAAATGGATTTGATCAGAACAATTTTTGTTAAAATGCCCAGAATTCGGAAGAATTCCTTCCCGAAATTCGGAATAATTTCTTCCCGAAATTCGAAATAATAATTCGAATTCCTTCACAGAACGGAATTCGGGAGCATCCTTTCCCGGAGTTTGGAAAGATTCCTTCCCGAAATTTTGAAGAATTTTTTTTCGGAATTCGAAAGAATTCCTTAACGAAATTCGGAAGAATTCCTTCACGAAATTAGGAAAAATTTCTCCACGGAGTTTGAAAAAAATCCTTCAAGGCATTCGGGAGAATTACTTCACAGAATTCGGAAGAATTCCTCCACAGAATTCGTCAGAATTCCTTTACAGAATTCAGAAGAATTCCTTCACGGAATTCGGAAGAATTCTTTCACGCAATTCGGAAGAATTCCTTCACGGAATTCCGAAGAATTTCTTCACGGAATTGGGAAGAATTCCTTCTCGGAATTCGGAAGAACTCCTACTCGGAATTCGGAAGAATTCCTTCCCGGAATTCGAAACAATTGCTTCCCGGAATTCGAAAGAATTCCTTCCCGAAATTCGAAAAAAATCCTTCACGGAATTCGGAAGAATTCCATCACGGAATTCGGAAGAATGCCTTCCGAAATTCGGAAGAATTCCTTCCCGGAATTCGGAAGAAATCCTGCCCGGAATTCGGAAGAATTCATTCCCGGAATTCGGAAGAATTCCTTCCCGGAATTCGGAATAATTCTTTCCCGGAATTCGGAATGATTCTTTCCCGGGATTCTCTGAATTCGGAAGAACTCCTTAACGGAATTTGGGAGAATTCTTTCACGGAATTTGGGAGAATTCCTTCTCATAATTCGGGAGAATTCCTTCACGGAATTCGGAAGAATTCCTTCACGGAATTCGGAAGAATTCCTTCACGAATTTCGGAAGAATTCCTTCACGGTATTCGGAAGAATTCCTTCACGGAATTCGGAAGAATTCCTCCTTCACGGAATTCGGAAGAATTCCTCCTTCACGGAATTCGGAAGAATTCCTTCTTGGAATTCGAAAGAATTCCTTCACGGAATTCGGAAGAATTCCTTCACGGAATTCGGGAGAATTCCTTCACGGAATTCGGAAGAATTCCTTCACACCGTTCGGAAGAATTCCTTCCCGGAACTCGGAAGAATTCCTTCCCGGAATTCGGAATAATTCTTTCCCGGGATTCGGAGAATTCCTTCACGGAAATCGAAAGAACTACTTCACGGAATTCGAAAGAATTCCTACACGGATACGGAATACGGAAAAACTCCTTTACGGAATTTAAAAGAATTGCTTCACGGAATTCGGAAAAATTCCTTCCCGGAAATTGGAAGAATTTTTTACCGAAACTTGGAAGAACCCCTTCACGCAGTTCGGAAGAATTCCTTCACGGAGTTCTGAAGAATTCCTTACTGGATTTCGACAAAAACCCTTTATGGAATTTTAAGAATTCCTTCACGGAATTAGGATGAATTTCTTCACGGAATTCGGAAGAATTCCTTCCCGGAATTCGGAAGAATTCCTTCCCGTGATTCGGAAGAATTCCTTCCCGTGATTCGGAAGAATTCCTTCCCGGAATTCGAAAGAATTCCTTCACGGAATTCGGAAGAATTCTTTCACGGAATTCGGAAGAATTCCTTCGAGGAATTCGGAAGAATTCCTTCCCGGATTTCCGAAGAATTACTTCACGGAATTCGGAAGAATTCGTTCCCGGAAGTCGAAATAGTTGTTTCCCGGGATTCTCTGAACTCGGAAGAATCCTTTCGCGGAATTCTGAAGAATTCCTTACTGGATTTCGAAAAAAAAATCCTTCATGGAATTTGGAGAATTCCTTAACGGAATTCGGATGAATTTCTTCACGGAATTCGGAAGAATTCCTTCCCGGAATTCGGAAGAATTCATTTCCGGAATTCGAAAAAAATCCTATGCGTGATTCGGAAGAATGTCTTCCCGGAATTCGAAAGAATTCCTTCCCGGAATTCGGAAAAATTCCTTCACGGAATTCGGAAGAATTCCTTCCCGGAGCTCGGAAGAATTCGTTCACGGAAGTCGAAATAATTCTTTTCGGGATTCTCTGAACTCGGAAGAATTCCTTCACGGAATTCGGAAGAATTCCTTCCCGGAATTCGGAAGAATTCCTTCCCGGAATTCGGAAAAATTCCTTCCCGGAATTCGGAAGAATTCCTTCCCGGAATTCGAAATAATACGTTCCCGGGATTCTCTGAATTCGGAAGAATTCCTTCACGAAATTCGGAAGAATTACTTCACGGAATTCGGAGGAATTCCTTCACGGAATTCGGTAAATTTCTTCACGGAATTCGTAAGAGTCCCTTCACGGAATTCGGAAGAATTCCTTCCCGGAATTCGGAAGAATTCCTTGCCGGAGTTCGGAAGAATTCCTTCCCGGAACTCGGAAGAATTCCTTCCCGGAACTCGGAAGAATTCCTTCCCGGAATTCGGAATAATTCTTTCCCGGGATTCCGGAGAATTCCTTCAAGGAAATCGAAAGAACTACTTGACGGAATTCGGAAGAATTCCTACACGGATACGGAATACGGAAAAATTCCTTTCCGGAAATCGGAAGAATTCCTTACCGAAATTTGAAAGCACCCCTTCACGGAATTCGGATGAATTTCTTCACGGAATTCGGAAGAATTCCTTCCCGGAATTCGGAAGAATTCCTTCCCGTGATTCGGAAGAATGTCTTCCCGGAATTCGAAAGAATTCCTTCACGGAATTCGGAAGAATTTCTTCACGAAATTCGGAAGAATTTCTTCACGAAATTCGGAAGAATTTCTTCACGAAATTTGGGAGAATTCCTTCACGAAATTCGGAAGAATTCCTCCACGGAATTCGGAAGAATTCCTCCACGGAATTCGGAAGAATTCCTTCACGGAATTCGGAAGAATTCCTTCACGGAATTCGGAAGAATTCCTCCACGGAATTCGGAAGAATTCCTTCACGGAATTCGGAAGAATTCTTTCCCGGATTTCGGAAGAATTCCTTCACGGAATTCGGAAGAATCCCTTCACGGAATTCGGAAGAATTCCTTCACGGAATTCGGAAGAATTCCTTCACGGAGTTCGGAAGAATTCCTTCACGGAATTCGTTAGAACTCCTTCTCAAAATTCGTCGAAATTCGAAGTCTTTCACGGAATTCGGGAGAATTCCTTCACGGATGAATTCCTTCCCGGAATTCGGAAGAACTTCTTCTCGGAATTCGGAAGAACTTCTTCTCGGAATTCGGAAGAATTCCTTCCAATAAGTAGCAAGAATTTCTTCCCGGAATACGGAAGAATTCCTTCGCGAAACGAAATTCTTAAAAAAATATATCTGCACAGAACGCAGAAAAATTCCTTCACGGAATTCGGAAGAATTCCTACACGGAATACGGAAAAACTCCTTTACGGTATTTAAGAGAATTGTTTCACGGAATGCGAAAAAAATCCTTTCCGGAAATCGGAAGAATTCCTTACCGAAATTTGAAAGAACCGATTCGGAAGAATTCCTCCACGTAATTCAGAAGAATTTCTTCACGGAGTTCGGAAGAATTCCTTCCTGGATTTCGGAAGAATTGCTTCACGGAATTCGGAAGAGTCCCTTCACGGAATTCGGAAGAATTTTTTCCCGGAAATCGGAAGAATTCCTTCCGGAGTTCGGAAGAATTCCTTCCCGGAACTCGGAAGAATTACTTCCGGAATTCAGAATAATTCTTTCCCGGGATTCCGGAGAATTCTTTCACGAAAATCGAAAGAACTACTACACGGAATTCGGAAGAATTCATACATGAAGACGGAAAAACTCCTTTACGGTATTTAAGAGAATTGCTTCACGGAATGCGGAAAAATTCTTTCCCGGAAATCGGAAGAATTCCTTACCGAAATTCGAAAGAACCCCTTCACGCAGTTCGGAAGAATTCCTTCACGGAATTCGGAAAAATCCCTTCACGGAATTCCGAAGAATTCCTTACTGGATTTCGTAAAAAATCCTTCACGAAATTCAGGAGAATTCCTTCACGAAATTCGGAAGAATTCCTGCTCTGAATTTTGGAAGAATTTTTCCACTGAATTCGGAAGAATTTTTTAACGGAATTCGAAGGAATTCCTTCCCGGAATTCGAAAGAATTCCTTCCCGGAATTCGGAAGAATTCCTTCCCGGAATTCGGAAGAATTCCTTCCCGGAGCTCGGAAGAATTCGTTCCCGGAATTCGAAATAATTCTTTCCCGGGATTTTCTGATTTCGGAAGAATTCCTTCACGGAATTCGGAAGAATTCCTTCACGGAATTCGGAAGAATTCCTTCCCGGAATTTGGAAGAATTCCTTCCCGGAATTCGGAAAAATTCCTTCCCGGAATTCGGAAGAATTCCTTCCCAGAATTCGAAATAATACGATCCCGGGATTCTCTGAATTCGGAAGAATTCCTTCACGAAATTCAGAAGAATTTCTTCACGGAATTCGGAAGAATTCCTTCACGGAATTCGGAAGAATTCCTTCACGGAATTCGGAAGAGTCCCTTCACGGAATTCGAAAGAATTCCTTCACGGAATTCGAAAGAATTCCTTGCCGGAGTTCAGACGAATTACTTCCCGGAACTAGGAAGAATTCCTTTCCGGAACTCGGAAGAATTACTTCCCGGAATTCGGAATAATTCTTTCCTGGGATTCCGAAGAATTCCTTCACGGAACTCGAAACAACTACTTCACGGAGTTCGGAAGAATTCCTACACGGATACGGAATACGGAAAAATTCCTTTCCGGAAATCGGAAGAATTCCTTACCGAAATTTGAAAGCACCCTTTCACGGAATTCGGATGAATTTCTTCACGGAATTCGAAAGAATTCCTTCCTGGAATTCGAAGAATTCCTATCCGTGATTCGGAAGAATTTCTTCACGAAATTTGGGAGAATTCCTTCACGAAATTCGGAAGAATTCCTCCACGGAATTAGGAAGAATTCCTCCACGAAATTCGGAAGAATTCCTTCACGGAATTCGGAAGAATTCCTCCACGGAACTTGGAAGAATTCCTTCACGAAATTCGGAAGAATCTCTTTCCGGATTTCGGAAGAATTCCTTCACGGAATTCGGAAGAATCCCTTCTCTGAATTCGGAAGAATTCCTTCCCGGATTTCGGAAGAATTCCTTCATGGAGTTCGGAAGAATTCCTTCACGGAATTCGTTAGAATACCTTTACGAAATTCATAAAAAGTCCTTCACGCAATTCGGGAGAATTCCTCCACGGTTGAATTCCTTTCCAGAATTCGGAAGAACTTCTTCTCGGAATTCGGAAGAATTCCTTCACGAAATTCAGAAGAATTCCTTCCCGGAATTCGGAAGAATTCCTTCACGAAACGAAATACTTAAAAAATATATCTGCACAGAATGCGGTAAATTTCCTTCACGGAATTCGGAAGAATTCCTACATGGAATACGGAAAAAATCCTTTACGGTATTTGAGAGAATAGCTTCACGGAATACGAAAAAAATCCTTTCCGGAAATCGGAAGAATTCCTTACCGAAATTTGAAAAACCGATTCGGAAGAATTCCTCCACGTAATTCAGAAGAATTTCTTCACGGAATTCGGAAGAATTCCTTCCTGGATTTCGGAAGAATTGCTTCACGGAATTCGGAAGAGTCCCTTCACGGAATTCGGAAGAATTTCTTCCCGGAAATCGGAAGAATTCCTTCCCGGAATTCGGAAGAATTCCTTCCCGGAACTCGGAAGAATTCCTTCCCGGAATTCAGAATAATTCTTTCCCGGGATTCCGAAGAATTCCTTCACGGAAATCGAAAGAACTTCTTCGCGGAATTCGGAAGAATTCCTACACGGATACGGAAGACGGAAAAACTCCTTTACGGTATTTAAAAGAATTGCTTCACGGAATTCGAAAAAAATACTTCCCGGAAATCGGAAGAATTCCTTACCGAAATTTGAAAGAACCCCTTCACGCAGTTCGGAAGAATTCCTTCACAGAACTCGGAAGAACCCCTTCCCGGAATTCCGTAGAATTCCTTACTGGATTTCGTAAAAAATTCTTCATGAAATTCAGAAGAATTTCTTCACGGAATTCGGAAGAATTCCTCCACTTAATTTTGGAAGAATTTTTTCACTGAATTCGGAAGAACTTTTTAACGGAATTCTTAAAAAATATATCTGCACAGAATGCAGAAAAAATCATTCACGAAATTCGGAAGAATTTCTACACGGAAAAACTCCTTTACGATATTTAAGAGAAATGCTTCACGAAATTCGGAAAAATTCCTTCCCGGATATTGGAAGAATTCCTTACCGAAATTCGAAAGAAGCCCTTCACGTAGTTCGGAAGAATTCCTTCACAGAATTCGGAAGAACCCCTTCCCGGAATTCTGAAGAATTCCTTACTGGATTTCGAAAAAAATCCTTCACGGAATTTGGAAGAATTCCTTAACGGAATTCGGAAGAATTTCTTCACGGAATTCGGAAGAATTTTCACGAAATTCGAAAGAACTCCTTCACGAAATTTAAAAGAATTGCTTCCCGGAATTCGGAAGAATTCCTCCACGGAATTCGGAAGAATTTCTCCACGGAATTTGGAAGAATTTTTTAACGGAAAAAAATCTTCACGGAATGCGGAAGAATTCAGAAGAATTCCTTCACGGAATTCGGGAGAATTCCTTCCCGGAATTCGGAAGAATCCTTCTAAGGAGTTCTGAAGAATTCCCTACTGGATTTAGGAAGAATTCCTGAATTCCTTCTCTGTATTTGAATGAATTTCTTCACGGAATTCGGAAGATTTCCTTTCCGGAATGCGGAAGAATTCCTTTCCGGAATTCGGAAGAATTCCTTTCCGGAATTCGGAAGAATTCCTATCCGGGATTCGGAAGAATTCTTTGCCGGAATTCGAAGGAAGTCCTTCATGAAATTCGGGAGAATTTCTTCATGGAATTCGGAAGAATTCCTTCATGGAATTCGGAAGAGTTCCTTCATGGAATTCGGAAGCATTCCTTCACGGATTTCAGTAGCATTGCTTTACGAAATTTTGAAAAATTGCTTCACGGAATTCGGAAGAATTTCTTCCCGTAATTTGGAAGAATTCCTTAAAGAAATTAAAAGAAAAATTATCCTGGAATACGGAAGATTTCTTTCCCGATATTCGGAAGAATTCCTTCTCGGAATTCGGAAGAATTCCTACCCGGAATTCGGAAGAATTCCTTCTCGGAATTTATAAGAATTCCTTCCCGGAATTTGGAAGAATTCATTCTCGGAATTCGGAAGAATTCATTTTCGGAATTCGAAGAATTCCTTCTCGGAATTCGGAAAAGTTTCCTCACGGAACTTGGAATAATTTCTACACAGAGTTCGGAAAAATTCCCTCACGAAATTCGGAAGAACTCCTTCACGGAATTCGGAAGAATTCTTTCACTTTCCGCACAATTCCTCCACGGAATTCGGAAGAATTCCTTCACGGAAATCAGAATGATTCTGAAGTTCGAAAAATTTCCTTTCTCGGAGTTCAGATTAATTCTATCCCGGAAATTTGGAGAATTCCCTTCCGGACTTGAGGAATGTGTAATTGAAGTAATTGGAGGAACGCCTCCCTGGCAGAGTTTGCCAAAATCGCTTTCAATAGATAACGAACAACGATTAAAGAAAGACAAAAACTGTTCCGAATCATAACAAGCCATGATAACAAATTTATCAAACTTGTATACAAGCGCGAAGAAACAGAATCGGATAGAGAAGTGATGATTTGTGTTAAGGACCGCACAGCTACAGTAGAATAGTAGAACAAATTGAAATGCATCATCGGAACCAGCGCTCGTCGCGTTTGGAGCTTTTTAAAAGAAAATTTTTCATGTAGTATACCCTCCCGGAAGATTTTTTTTTTCGTAATTCGGAAGAATTCCTTTCCGTAATTCGGAAGAATTCCTTTCCGGAACTCGGAAGAATTCCTTCCAGGAGCTCGAGAGATTCCCTGCCAGGAATTCGGAAAAATACCTTTCTGAAGAGTTTCTTCCCACAATTCGGATTATTTCCTTCCTTTTTCGAGCCTCCATGTCTGTTCTCTGTGCTGACTGCTGATACCAAGGAAAACTGCAACAAAAACTGTAATTTTAAGATTATATTTCTAAAATATTTCAATTTTTCTTACATAAATACAAAACATTGAAGATTTCAGCATCACTGCAATCATATCGTTACGTATATACACGAGTAGTAGTGTACATAGTTTATGTTGGCCATATATTGCTACTTTAATGCTTATAAGTTTTTAAATAATCGTTTAATGACCCTATATGGCGGTTTGGCGTAATATAGTGCTATAATAATTACATGGTTCGGAAATTGGTTCGAAAAGATTGATTGAGCCCAGGTTGGCAGGAAATATAGTTGACATGTCAAAGAACAATTTCACTGAACATTGTACTAGGATGCCCCGCCAATAGATATAGTTTTATCTATTTAGGCGATCAGTTGCAAGAGTAGAACAAGCGTTCTGGTTTCCAGGTGACAAAAATCCCTGACCTTTTTTCTGCTATGGACGATTTTCCACCCTTGCTGTCATTATGTTCACAAAGAATAATCTGAATTTGAAGAAATTTTTCCATCGGCAATTAAAGTACGCTTGAAAAAGTTTATCTTCGGTAGCCTCCTCATGCTTCCATCCACATTATCTTATCAGAGCGCGTAATTTAATTCCTAGCAAATCCATTAAACAGACGATAAAAAAAATTGACCCGAAACAATTGATAGCTTCTACCTTCCTTTCGCGCGAGAACAAAAGACTTTTCTTCCGGTTTGAAAACTCAATCATCCGTTCTACAACCTTCGTCCGTCGTCCCTTCCCGTGCGCCACCTTTCCGCATGCGACCACTCTCGAGACTGACAAAACCGAGATTTCCCTCCTTTGTTTTCCCATCGCACTCGGCAGCCAATTACTCGCCTCGGCTTCCGATTGGAAAAACTTGCAATGCCCTCTACCTTTTCGGCATGGCTCGTCTCCCCCCGAGCCAAACCATCACACGCTTCTGACAGATCCAATCCGGAAAACAGTCAGCCGTGGTGGAAACTAACTCACCGTCATCAGCAGACAATTCCTTGCCCTTGACTTGCCTCCCGAACTCTCGCTGCTGTGCGGTTCTGGAAACAAGGTCAATGCGAAAATAATAAAAAAAAGCTCCCATCTCCCATCCTGAATAGAATTGATGTTAATTGCCAAAACTTTTGTCGGTGCAAATTTTATTATATCGTCCTGTTTCCGGTTCGGTGTGGAGTTCCACCGCACCGCTAACAGTCGTTCCTACTACAAAAGGAATTCATTCCTCACATACATACATGTTTTATATATAAAATAGAGAAACGTTTAATTGTTAACGATGATGAGGATTTCAATCAATCAACATATTCAACAGGCAAATTAAATTGAATTTCAACATCAGTTTTATCTGGTGGGCGGATATTTAGGTCGACTACAAAAGACGCGCGTGGCCTTTGTACTGGACACCACTGTCCTGATCCACAACTCACTCCAGTTTCGATTAACCGGGGTGTGAGCCGTAGTTTAGAATAGGCCGGCGAGAAACAACTTTGTTAAATTGAATTTATTTGACAAAAGTTGAAAATTTAAATTTAAGTGAATTGGACGGTGTTGTGCACACGTTCAATCCGCGTGCAAGTCAAGTGACTTGCCCGCTTCTCTTAGACCGTCTACCCCAGACTTAAGGCGGTTGGCAATCAATGGCAAAGTTTGGCCCATGTCACTGTCACTGACAACAGCACACAGCTCGCCGCAGCATCGTCTTAATGGCTCTCTCGTGGAACGTCTTCTCAGGAAAGTTTTATCTTCCGACTATCTTCAGCCTCGACTCGTGTGTCCCAGAGTTTGTTCGTGCTTTTTTTATCGGCCTGGAAAGTCACAAATAGCTAATGACGTTTGTTTGAATTAGATTGTGGCAATTAGGATTTGGAATTTGTAAATTTAAAATGGATGGCTTTTCTAGATGGAAGCGGACGTATCGGACAGAAAAAAAACATCTAAAGAGAATGTTTGTTGTGTGAGTTCAGTAAAACAAAGATTGAAACGTGCAATACGTGCTGCCAGCATCGCAAAGGAAAAGATAAACAAAATAACGAAAGTTCCCAAGAAAAAGTAATATAACGTTTTTCCATAATTTATTCAAAACACCCGTGTCGAAGAACAAGCCGTGTTTCATCAAAAGTTTGCATCAATCGTGGTTTTAAGCAAAATTTCATCGACAAGCTGAAAAGTCGACAGCAACGAACCCATCAACGGGAAAGTTTGGCTGCGTGTTAGCAAGGAAAACTTGAACCATCTTCATCCTTCTGCATTATTATAACGCCGCAAGCTCGCCTACCGACGGCGCTCGATGGATCATGGCAGGTGCCAAACTAGAGGTTAAAGCAGTTTCAGCTAAAACTTATAACACTAATAAGATGCAAACATCGCCCTATGGCATGAGGCATGATTTAAGTTAGAATATTCATTCCATCGCATCTAATGCTGCCAAGGAAAGAATGCGTCATAAATTTGGGATTCAGGCAAGGGGTGCGGCACACTCGTGGAAAGTGGATAAACTAATCATCTTTGGGGACGCAGCTGCTGCGACATAATTAAAGATAGAAGCGAAACTTCCGTAGATAAGCAGACACATACTGTCAAATTATTTACAATGCAAATTCATTCGAGATAGTGAAACAAAACAGGATATTGTCATCATCAATCAGGAGTGATCTACTACCGCAACACAAATTCCAAAACGATGATTTGATTCTTTACTTATACTTTATTAAACAGAATGCAATACTGTAAAACCTCTTTCATACCCACTTGGAGTGTAAAAATGGTTGTTTGGAATTCTTGATGAGCCTTCAACGCTTGAATCTTTAACTTTGTCTAATACATCATAGTTCTAAATATAAAGTGTGGGACACGACAATTTCAGATTAACAGACAATTTAACCGGCAGTGGCGGCGTGAATCGACGTGGCAATTTTTATCGCATTTGGTGCCAGGTAAATTTTCAAGATTTTTCCAGGATTTTAATTTCTGAAATTCAATTAAATATAAATAATTTATTCACCTAGCGGTGATGTTGCCTTTCGCGTACGATCAAAAATGTTGAAAAACATAGGCTTTGTGCACAAATTACGTAACGCTTGAGAAGAAGGGAGGGGGGTTGAGCAACCGTTACTTATTGTGACATAAGGGGGAAGGGGAGTTTATAAATCGTTACACAACAAAGTAATCAAATAAAAAAAAACAGATTTATCCACCTAGCGGTGATGATGCCTTTCTCGCTCATTATAAAATGCATCGATAAAAGTTCTTCAGTGAGGTCAAAACACCACAAATATAAAGAAATCAATTGCTTAGCGCTGGAAAATGTATATTCGACATCATATATATTGAACGCATATAGAAAGCATTATTGCAATCTACATCCTATTTAAATTATTATTCGGGGCTTCAGGGCAGCAGGGACTATGTCCAAGAGCATGACGATCCCTCCCCAGGCCAGGTGGTGGGGTTTGACAGTGGGTTCTGGTAAACTTCTATAAAACGCTGCATATATCCGCAAGTAGGCTCCGCCGAAGCGACCGTGTGCCGCTCAAAGCGCACAAGCCCAAGTCCTAGTGTTATGTGGGACGCTATACAGACCTGACACGACGGCCCTCCGACGAGACAGGAGGTTTGCACAGGCCCAATAAGCCGCCTTTAAAAACAACCATTACGAACTGACATAGAAGATAATACGACTCGATACAATCGGCAATGACCCAGGCGACGAATAAAGGATCACGACTGGAAGCTTGGAACATGGAACTGCAAGTCGCTAGACAATACGACAAATTCTTAAGAAGAACCACTGTCTACTGTTCATCAAACAGATGCTAAAACAACGTTGTTCATCAACACTACAACACTCTGCAGCAGCGGTTCTCAACCTGGGGTACATGTACTCTGGGGTACCTTCGCCGGGTATTTCGGACAAAAATGCATAATGGCGGATTTTAATCAAAACTTAATGATAAAGTTTTGATATATGTATATTTTTTTAAATTTCAAGATTTTGTCTTGTACATGCATGGCGATCAGTAACCTAAAGACGATTGAATCCTTCCCTCCACAACCAGCGTAAAGGATGAAAGGCTTTGGCAGATAAGATCAAAAGAACAGACCGATGAATGAATAAATATTAAAAGTCTTCTATGCTATCTACCTGATTAAAACAAAATGTTGAATGTTAAGAATATGAATCAGAATATGCCTCTGGAGGGGTTCGGAAGCCTCCTTTCAAGAGGCCCGGAAGCCTCCTTTCAAGAGGCCCGGAAGCCTCCTTTCAAGAGGCCCGGAAGCCTCCTTTCAAGAGGCCCGGAAGCCTCCTTTCAAGAGGCCCGGAAGCCTCCTTTCAAGAGGCCCGGAAGCCTCCTTTCAAGAGGCCCGGAAGCCTCCTTTCAAGAGGCCCGGAAGCCTCCTTTCAAGAGGCTCGGAAGCCTCCTTTCAAGAGGCCCGGAAGCCTCCTTTCAAGAGGCCCGGAAGCCACCTTCCAAGAGGCCTGAAACCCTTCTTTCAAGAGGCCCGGAAGCCTCCTTTCAAGAGGCCCGGAATCGTCCGTTCAAGAGGCCGGAATCCTTCTTTCAAGAGGCCCGCAAGCCTCCTTTCAAGAGGCCTGGAACCCTCCTTTCAAGAGGCCTGGAAGCCATTTTTCAAGAGGCCCGGAAGCCTCCTTTCAAGAGGCCCGGAAGCCTCCATTCAAGAGGCCCGGAAGCTTCTCTTCAAGTGGCTCGGAATTCATCTTTCTAGAGGCTTGGAAGCCAACGTTCAAGAGGCTCAGAGGCATCCTTCCAAGATGCTTAGAAGCCTCGTTTTAGGTGGCTCGAAAGCCGCCTTCCAAGAGGCTCGGAAGCTTCTCTAGCAGAGTTCGATGTAATGAAAATTTCAGTCAACTTTATGAAGAGTCAAAAGGGAAATCCTCCTGGAATTCGTCTCATGGCTCCGATATTCATCCCATCAAAAACAAAGCAATGGAAAACATGGATTGTTGGATTTGTTTCTTATTTTAGTATTTTTTTTTCAGCAG
Organism: Armigeres subalbatus; assembly: GCF_024139115.2. Taxonomy (NCBI): domain Eukaryota; kingdom Metazoa; phylum Arthropoda; class Insecta; order Diptera; family Culicidae; genus Armigeres; species Armigeres subalbatus. The sequence continues at coordinate 330,078,082 of NC_085140.1, read as the reverse complement.
TGAGCACGCATTTAACTAAAAGAAGCAACGAAATTACTCCTGTATTTCTTTGTTTCGCGATGAGATGAATATATTTTCAGTGAGATGGAGATCGGGACAGTTCCCCTATATCCTGATAATTTTCAGTTCCATTTTTTTTATATATCTTATGAGTAACACTAATTCTCATTCTCAGCAAAAAAAATAGTGGTTACCCCAATTAATGCAAAAGTGCAAATGGGTACCTCTCAAGAAAAGGTTGAGAACCGCTGCTTTACAGCAAAAAAAAGGAGTAAAACACCATAAACACCATACATATCCTCTTAACCCTTTCAGGCCTACATTTTTCTAAGTGGTATTACCCAGTAAATTTGATATATACAATTTGTTCTCGTGATTAATAATAGAGAAATGACACAAGAAGTTGAAAAATATTTTTTGGGGATGTGCTACATCATCCAAACTGTCGTTGAGTTCAGAACTACAGCCACAACAAAAGCTTTTTTCATCATTCTAAGCTTGGGTATGTATTCAACCATCTCCATAACATATTCCTGGAGATCAAGAGACATAATCAGATGGTTTTGAGATATCCTAGGTCTTCCAAATCATCCTTGAGTCCAGAACTTCCGATCTACAACCACGACACAAGATTTTTTCGTCACTCCAAGCTTGCATAGGCATTCAACCATATCCAAAACATATTCCAGAAGATCAAGAGACATGGTTAGATGATTTTGGGATATCCTGGGTCATCCGAACTAACCTTGAGTCCAGAACCTGCTATCTACAGCCACGAAACAAGCTTTTTTGCGTCACTCCAAGCTTGCATATGTATTCAACCATGTCCATAACGTATTCCTGAAGATCAAGAGACATAATGAGATGATTTTGGGATATCCTGCGTCATCCGAACTATCCTTGAGGTCAGAACTTGCGATCTACTGCCACGACACAAGCTTTTTGCGTCACTCTAAACTTGGCTATGTATTCAATCACGTTCATAACATATTTCTGCAGATCAAGAGACATGGTGAGATGGTTTTAGGATATCCTGGGGTATCCAAACCATCCTTGAGTCCAGAACTTGCGATCTATAGCCAAGACACTTGCTTTTTCGTCACTCCAAGCTTGGATATGCATCCAACCGTGTCCATAGCACATTTCTGAACCTCAAAAGACATGGTGACATGGTTTTGAGATATCCTGGGCCATTCAAATCGTCCTTAAGTTCAGAGCTTGCGATCTAAAACAATTGTAATAATCACATACATATAGCAGCGTTGGGAAAAGATTTCTTAGCAACTGTAGATCTCTAGTTAAAAGTATAGTTTAGATGAGCTAGAATATCCAAAACTATATAACGATGTCTGTAGAATTCCAGGAGATGCAATGCATATAGTTGAATACGTATCAAAAGCTTGAGTAGTGGAAAAAGCCATGGCTACAACTGTTGACTGCACCTCAAGGATAGTTTGGATGACTTAGAACATTTATACTATCTGCCGATCCATTTTATACTTCCAGGAGATGTAACGGGTGTGGTTGAACTCGTATCAAATTTGTGTGTAAGGCAAAAAGCTACTGTCATAAATAACGATCGCACGTCACGAACACAAGTACAGTTTGGATTACTCAGATCAATCTAGCGGTTTTTTCCAATAGATGCGATGAACAGCGTTGAACGTAAATCAAGACATTTAATAGCAAAAAAACGCTAGTTTGCAAGCTTAAGAACGTAGATTCTGTGCTACAAGACAGTTTGGATGACCTAGAATTTTCCAAGTATCGCAATTTTGAGCCGGGAGATCTCCTAGGAGCTGTAATGGATATAACTGAATATTAGACCTCTTCATGTTTTCAAAAATTATCAAAAATTCAACCGGTCAACCCCAAAACACAATTCTTATGTTAATATAAGCCTCCTGTCAAATTTTCAGCTAATTCAGTTAAAATTTCGAGGTGGCTCAAGTCGATTTAGTGTTTTTGGGCTATTTTCAATTTTGAAATAAATCTAACAAGAGATATAAACGCCAAAAACCATCGCAACAACCTCTATATGGAAGATTTTGGTGTGCTCTGCAGGTCTTGTGAACATTGCGATTCGTTCCGTTTACGTTTTGACCATGTTAAAGTGATTTTCAAGCTTTAAAGTGCATAAAAACACTATTTCCACTAAAAGTCGTTGATCTACAAAATTTTTGAATTTATAACAAATCATTGCTAATTTATTATATTTATTTTCCTCTTTTTTCCTGGACATTTGGGTAATACAACTTCTAACGTCCGATTTACCGTTAAATTCTTAAAAATCAGAAGCTGAACTTTAATCATAAATTTGCACGTTGGGATTTGGTCAAACAAATTGTTCGAACAAAGAAGCTTTTATTTCACTTGTTACTACGACGCACTAAATGCTAAAAACATACAGAAATATGGTGAAATGAACCAAATTTGGAAGTCATTTGTTGCAAGCATCAAATATCATATTATTTGATTTAAGTTTTGTTCGAATAACTTGTTTAAGGAAATACTAGCGTGCAAATTTATGACAAATGTTCAGCTTCTGATTTTAAGAATTTAACGGTAAATCGAACATTAGCAATATACTCAAATGTCCAGGGAAAAAGGAAAATAAATATAATAAATTAGCAATGATTTGTTATAAGTTCAAGAATTTGTAGAACAACGACTTAAAGGAGAGTGTTTTTATGCACTTTAACCGGAAGGCCAAAACGTGAACGGAACGAATCGTAATATTCACAAGACTAGTAGAGCACATCAAAAGCTTCCATATAGAGGTTGTTGCGATGGTTTTCGCGTTTATATCTCTTGGTAGATTTTTTCAAAATTGAAAATAGCCCAAAACACTAAATCGACTTCAGCCACCTCGAAATTTTATCCGAATTAGATGAAAATTTAACAGACTTATTTTAGCATAAGAATTGTAATTCTGGGCTGACCGGTTGAATTTTCGATACTTTTTGAAAACATGAAGAGGTCTACTGAATATACATTGAAGCTATGAGTACCGAAAAAGACTTTCTTGTAGTTGTACATCTTAAGTCCCAAACTCAAGGACAGTACGGATTACCCAGAATATCACAAAATCACAAATCTATCTTACGATATCTTTTGCCCTCCCAGGGGCTGTAATGGATACAACTGAATGCATATTGAAGCTCTGAGGACTGAAAAAAGACTTTATTGTAGCTGTGGATCTTAAGTCTCGCACTTAAGGACAGTTTGGATGATTCAGAATATTTCCAAACTATCTCACGATATCTTTTGCCTCCAGGACCTGTAATGGATATAACTGAATGCAAAGAAGCTTTGAGGACTGAAAAAAGACTTTTTTGTTGCTGTAAATCTCAAGTCCCGATCTCAACGACAGTTTGGATGACTCAGAATATCTCATAACTATCTTACGATATCTGTTGAACTCCTAGGAGCTGTAATGGATTCAAATGAATGTATTGAAACTTTAAGGACTGAAAAAAGACTTTATTGTAGCTGTAGATATCAAGTCCCGAGCTCAAGGACAGTTTGGATGGACCTGTATATCTCAAAACTTCCTTACGACATCTGTTGACCTCCTAGGAGCTGTAATAATGTAAAACATGGTCATTTGCTACAAATATACCTAATATTTATCTTTTCCTAACTACACCGTGTTCATGACGTTCTAGGATGTCGTAAGGCCTTGATCGCCCCTGTCTGATATTTAAATATTTTTTTTTTATTTTTAAATGATTTTCTCTGATGGGGGAGTTATTTTCGAGAAATTTTGTTGAAGACAGTGTGCATTTTCATTCATCGTGCGATTTCATACATCCATTTTTGTTTTGGGGTCATATATGACCCCGTGGGCCTGAAAGGGTTAAGTGAAAAATTATCCTAAATTTTGCAAAAGCATTACATTACACTAGCACACCAACCACGAAACGAAACCAAAAACACTATATTCAGCAAACTTGAAGATCCAATCCCCAAAAACAAAAGCAAAAATGTTGCGTGCGGCGCTGGCGATAAAAAAGGGTACGTGGGACAATCAGGCCGCATGTTGGAAACGAGAATCAATGAACATCGAACCAGCATAAGAAAGAAGGAGTCGAGGACGGGTCTTGCGTTATCTCAATGTAAGTCGGTGAAGTAGAAAATTGGATTTAATTAAGAATAATGGATAAAACATTTTTGCAGATTTGATGATGGCTGAATGGAGTAAGCCGAAACGTTCGTAGGCTTCGTGGAAGGCCATGTACACGATAGTTTTTAGCTGTAGCCCATCAAGTATCAAGTAGGAGTATACGCAGCCATAATAATACTTCACATGAGCGCTTCTTGGTACGTATTTTGAATCGATACATCAAACCGTATAATGAAGCTACTATACTCTGAATTTGCTCTAATTGATCTTTCCATGACAGTATAAGATCGAGTATTATACCGAGGTATTTAAAGCGTTTCACTTTCTTTAGCTCTATAAACGCAACAGAGGATTTTTTTTAACATGTTGACCGATTTTTTAACATGACCCGATTTTTAACATGTTAAAATTTTGTCCGCACTGATTTCATCTACATACACACAGTTTTGATATGATTTTTTCAGTTCTAATTTTATACTCAGAAGTAATGCTAAAAACAATTAATGATTTTCATCGTCTGATGCTTATTTTGAATTATTTTCAAGAATTTGGAATTCTACAGAAGAATATGAATTATATGTTTTGGAAGTTTATATGACAGCCAAAAATCTTTAATTGCTTCATCTAGGGGCCGTACACATATTACGTAAGCACTTGTGGAGGGAGGGTCTGTCATTTTCTCACGCACCATACAAATAAAAATCATTCGCATGAAAAAAATCTTACATGGAGGGAGGGGGATCGGAAAAACCAAAAATATTGCTTACGTAATATGTGTACGAACCCTTTTTGTGCTATTTTTACCTCTTTAAAGAACTTTTTTTGGTACATTGTATAATGATCGAGAAAAGCATTATCATCACTTGGTGGATTAATCAGGATTTTCAATAGATAAATCCTATAAGATGCAAATGAGTTTCATTACTAATTTATTATCAATAGATGCTCAATGAAAATGAAATTCAGTTATTTCTTCACGTTTCATGAGATAGGGTGAATGATTCATTAGATAGTTTACTTTAGTGAACAATTTGTGAACAATATTAAAGCTATGTAAATGTGACGCCTTATCTGTAAATTAAGAAAAATAATGCAAATTCAGTGAAAAATCGGTTGATTTTCGTATAAGAAAAGTATCCTCAATATTAGATAGATTTATCTACGGTTTGAAACTATAATGAATGGATAGTTAATTGTAGGACACAAGTGCTATTTCCATAAAATCGCCTGACTGACGACAAAGGCTCATAATCCTGAGCTATTCTGCTTGATGATGAAAGTTTCCCCTATGCAAGAGATGGGGAATCTGTCCGAAATTTGGCTTGAAGCGAGCATATATTCCGGGATAAAGGACACAGTCAGATGTGTCCTTCATCTACATCTTCTCTGTCTTCACAAGGGCTGAAATTCCTACCGAGCTACCGAGTTCCAGGGAACCGCACCGCTCCGACCAACTACCTACTCATTCAACTGCACAAGTGATTGCGTGTCTATGCACAGAGATGCTGCTCACACATGTGGCCACGGAAAATAGATTACGCCATCGTGACATTGAATCTTTAATGGAGTAAGTTTTCCGGCGGATTTCATTCGCCAAGTAGAACAGGGCAAGGCAACCCAGTCGGACCGCGCGCCGGCCGCTCTCTCCATCTTATGAATAAATCCCCAGTCACGATCGCAATATCGTCGTTGGTTTACGATTTCATAACTCCCGGTGCCTCCTAGCGTGGTCTTGGCAAAGTTTATTATAAATTGCAGTTTACCAGGGAGGATATGCGTTCGGGGGAACCGAACCAGTCAGCGCCAGCGCTGCTCAGAATTGATCGGTTCCGTTCTGTTGAAAGACTTTGCTCAGCCGGCTTCGAAGCCGGAACATCAGCTCGGTAACGGTAGTCCGTGAATGACGATGATTGAATTATGCTGGAATTGTTTCGGGGCACATGAGGGAGAAGCACAACAGTCGGTGCAGCCGTGATGGGGATGGTTCAAATGCATTAGTGGAACTGGGGATGGTGCTGCAGTCAGTGGCGTGTTTCTTCTGCATATGGAACCCGCTGCAGAACAAATGTTATGCACTGATTTTGCTCTATTCATACAGATAATAAAACATGAATAAAATATTTTAGCAGAAGAGCAAATAGCGCAGTTTGTATTGCATAACAGGGTTGAATCGGATCAACTTGTTAACGGTTGAATGATGTCGATTTGGTTAGTAAACCTTAGAATATAAATCAATTTACATTTAATAACGAAGCACGGCAAATAGCTTTTCCCCTGAAACTGGTCGAATAGTCAGGTAATGCGGATATAAACCCGTTTGAACATCTCAGACTAAAAAAGACTGATGATAAGAATTTTATAATTGAAAAACTCTAAATCTGTTTTCGACGTAGGACTACGCCTTTGTTTCCTACTCCGGGGTACACTTTGCGATTGCGAAAATCGCAGACGAAAATATGATACACTTTGATCGTTAATATCTAAGCCAATTTTTTGGACCATTGCTGTTTCTCTTATAGCTTTCTAAAACTAATGATTTTATATATTACCGATAATTGTTAAAAAGTTTAGAAATTGGTAAATCAACGAATCTCATGCGTGAAACGCAATCACAGATATCAAAACGAAGTAACTTGCGGGTTTGGATACAATCCTCAGTTCTAATAAGATTTCGCGGAGAGCAGTAGCAGCGATGCATGGCAGCAATTTTATTGTTTTTTTTTGTATTTTTTTATGAAACTTTCCTATTTTTGCTTTTCTTGTACAAATTGAATAGATAGAAAACACTACACCTTCCATCCACTCCTGCGGCAGAACCTCATCCTCCCAAACCTTGGTAATCATCCAGTGCAGCGCTCTAGCCAGTGCCTCACCACCGTGTTTAAATAACTCTCCTGGTAGTTGGTCAACTCCTGGGGCTTTGTTGTTTTTCAGCCAGCCGATCTCGTCCTGGATTTCCTGGAAATCCGGAGTCGGAAGTCGCATGTCCTGCGCGTGTGCTTCTAGGTTCATTACCATACCGCCACCGTTGTCTGCCATATCGCCTTTGGATCACCTCACGCTCGTTTGTAAGAAGATTCCCGTTTATGTCCTTACACATATCGGGCTGTGGCTCGTGGCCCTTACGTGAACGGTTCAACTTCTTATAGAACTTTCGTGCGTTATTAGCGCGGTACAGTTCCTCCGTCTCTTCACGGTCTCGATCTTCCTGCTGGCGTTGCTCCGGAAAATCGAGTTTTGTCTGTTCCGCGCCCGTTTGTATCGTGCCTCGTTCGCCCTCTTGCGGTGTTGCAGCAATCTCGCCCATGCTGCATTCTTCTCCTCAACTAACTGCTTACATTCGCCGTCCATACCAGTCGTTTCTCTGATCCGGAGCCACCGTGCCTAGTGCAGCGGTTGCGGTGCTTCAATGGCGGATCGAATATCTCTCCAGCCATCTTCAAGAGATGCTGCGCCTAGCTGCTCTTCCGTTGGAAGTGTCACTTCCAGCTGCTGCGCGTAGTCTTGGGCTAGTCTACCGTCTTGTAGCCGCCCAATGTTAAGCCGCGGCGGACGACTCCGACGCGTGTTGTACACCGTCGAGAGTTTTGAGCGCAGACATACTGCAACGAGGTAGTGGTCGGATTCAATATTCGCACTGCGGTAAGTGCGTACGTTCGTGATGTCGAAGAAGAATTTACCGTCGATTAGAACGTGGTCGATTTGGTTTTCCGTTTCTTGGTTAGGTGATCTCCATGTGGCCTTGTGGATATTTTTGCGAGGAAAGAAGGTGCTTCGGACTACCATTCCGCGGGAGGCTGCGAAGTTTATGCATCGTTGGCCGTTGTCATTCGATATGGTGTGCAGTCTATCCGGTCCGATGACCGGTCTTTACATTTCCTCCTTCCTACCTGTGCGTTCATGTCACCGATGACGATTTTGACGTCCGCAGTGGGCGATTAAATCTTCATTCAAATCTGGTTAAATCTTCAATGCGTTTTTCCAAGAAACTCTAACTATTTTTTATTCTTTGCAAAGATTGTCGTTTTGGATTCATCAATATCTGTGAGTTTAAAAAAATGATACTGGAAAGCTACATATTTGAAATGTTTAGGGGTACTGGCCTTTCGGGGTAGTGTCCCATTCGGGGTAATGGATTTTGGGGTACTGGGGTGGAGCCGGTGGAGCCACTGGCGGACGTGGTCTTTGTATGTTAAAGATTTGTTGTAGTATGATAAAAGCGTGTAACTATGCCCCTCTGAGTGATGCGTACAGAGCCGTAGCGTAGGGTATCAGCGCCCTTGGCGAAACCTGTATTTGGTGCTCCTTTCACACTAAGGAAACTAATATATTTGCATTTCATGTTTAGAGAAAAAATTGGATCTTACTTTGAAAGGGAAAAATTAAAATGTTTAATTGTTCAAAGGTGCTTCAAATTACAGCTCATGTGCAGGAAGAATGGTTTGTAAAAGTCTAGTGGGTTGCAAGCGCTGAAAGTGCTTAATGACCACTAAGCTCATTAAGCACTTCCAGCACTTGCAACCCACTAGAGGCGGCTCTGTCCCAGTGTGGGGATGTAATGCCAATAAGAAGAAGTGGGTTGAAAAAACTCTGAGAAATTTTAAAACTCGTTATCATTTTTGACTAACTATTTGCAAAATATGTAATCACTGACGATCCTCTGGACAATTCAATAAACTAATAAATAATAAAAATAATAAAAACGTGAATCCACGTACTAAAATGAATGATGTATTTCGGATGGACATCATAATGTCTTTTAACCTTTAGCTACATTATTCGTATTAATGATGAAACTTTCTCAAAAACACTAGTGATGAGAAATCTGCTTAGTATGTTTAACAAAAAAAAACAAATTTATGTAGAAATATTATCAATATAGCCAAAGATTCGAAATAAATTCAGATTTTGAAACTACCATCGTCTTGTTGCTAGTCAAATGGGACAATAATATCCGACTCCAAAAGGTGTCGTTTTACACCAGGAATCGCTAACGGCCTTATTCGAATCATTCCAATCAAGAAAATCCAATTCTAGAGTGGGGCGTCGGTGATTTGGGGCCAGTACTAGGTTCAATAGGTGTCGAATCTTGATTTTAGAGCGGGTTTGTTTGATTATCGGAAGCACCATTGAACCTATTCGGATCAAGAGAAATCCAAAGCTGGTGTGGCTTAATCGGTGGTTTTAAGGAATTACTGGATTTAATCGCGTCAAAGAAATCCAATGCCTAATCGGATTAAGAAAATCTAACCCTGGAGTGGGTAGGTCAATGGTTAAGAGAAACATGGTGACCTTCTTCTTCTTCTTCTTCTTATTGGCATAACATCCCCACACTGGGACAGAGCCGCCTCACAGCTTAGTGTTCATTAGGCACTTCCACAGTTATTAACTGCGAGGTTTCTAAGCCAGGATACCATTTTTGCATTCGTATATCATGAGGCTAACACGATTATACTTTTATGCCCAGGGAAGTCGAGACAATTTCCATTCCAAAAATTGCCTAGACCGGCACCGGGAATCGAATCCAGCCACCCTCAGCATGGTCTTGCTTTGTAGCCGCGCGTCTTACCGCACGGCTAAGGAGGGCTCCTAGTTGGGTCAATGAAACCCAGCTCTAGATGTTGTTTGATGTTCGGAATCGCCATCGTACCTAGTCGAATCAAGTCAAGAGTGAGTCAGGTGGTGATTGAAATCGGCATCAGACCTATTCAGTTGAGAAAACTCAAACTATGGGTCTTTCAGAAGTTTTTAGGTACTTCTGGACATATTCGGGTCAGTAAAATCCAACTCAAAAATTCGATAAAATTCAAACCAATCTGGATCTGATTCTATCTTAATCTAATTTACACAAAACCCATATTACTACTTCTCGGTATCAGCCATTAGAGCTTCTTGTAACTGGTTCCAAAAGTCCTTTAGAAACCAAATTAGATCTCAAAGCTAAGACCAATCCATATGACTTCTTGATGTGAAAGAAAAGAAATATTTTTCCTTTGATTTAGATAGCTCAAAATATCTGTACCACAAACTTTTGGATTTTGTACTCGATTTATTTTTTATCGACTCCTCATCGACGAGCTAGTACAATTATTCTCATAGTGTAATTCTTGATTTCGGCGCCCCCTAAAGGCTGGCGCCCTGGCCAACCGCACGCTACGGCACTGTGCGTAATGCATGCACTTTCTTTTGTGAACAAGTACAAATAGTATTCAGATATTTTTGTTCATCATTGTAAAAAACACAGTACCAGTTGTAAAACACACCATTTAAACAGATTCTTTGTTCCATCAGAATCATCGACCGATCTTGGCACCCGACTGGTAGACTTCTATTTCTAGTGAACTTTCACCGGGAAATTCTCTATCGGAGTCGACTAGATCAGACGGCGCACATAGGGGTATTTTGCGAATCTAGCCGGAATAAAGTTGATTTTTAAAAAATGACTTTTTCGTAGTGTAAAAATATGTAAAAAATAGCTGAATAGTGTGGGACCTGCTATCTGTATAAATTTCTCTATTTGCAATGATATTTTGACTGCTACGCTCTTTGAAACTTTGCGTTTTTTAACTACACTGAACCCAAACATCCTCACACAAACGACTGAAAAGTGGTTCGTCCCCGCCCCTTAACTATTGTAATTCATTATTCGAATGATCATCATCCAACTGCATTTCAACCCAGATGACAAGCATCCGTATGAAAAGCATTCAATTACTGATTGAATTATGGGATAATTATCGAAACATGAGTAATTTTGTTTTTGGAAGCGTTGAATATGATAGTCGAATGCTGTGAATTTTCATTTCGTATTAGCAGCAGTAGCGATTAGTATGTCAAATTAGTCAGTTATTACTTGTTTGAAAATAATAATAACAGTTTTGGACATAAATGATTTTCTTTATTTCTCCGGAATATCTTTACAAAACTGTCATGTTCACGTCCTACGAAATATGTTACAAATAACGCACACTATTCATCTAAAAAAATATCCAAACAAAATGTACCGGATCCGCCTCGGGATCCGCAATATACGTGGCAGGGAAAAGAAGATATAAGGTTAATCCCGCCGCATCAGAACGGCAATAATTCTGCTGTATTGTGTTCGGGGCTTTCGGGGCCGAACGCCGTCGGTAAAGCAGCTAAATCCTCTATCGATTTTTTGAAAAACTCGACGAAACAATGCTGGAGATGGCTAAAGTTTGATCTAGGCTCATGAGACATACAACGTCCCTTAGCATAAGCCATTTCCTGCAAGTAGAAGATTTTACGAAAAAATCAGCTAATGTTCAAGCTAAAGCGATTTAGCTTTGTACTTACCATTAACATAATCAATTCAAACATTCCGGTCAATGCGGTTCTACGTGGTTTTACCTAATGTGAATTGAACAAATAAAATTCAACTTTTATTAATTAGTTCGCAACGAATCATTGTGCCATGACTTACCTCAAAAAATAAATAGTCCAGCAATTAAACAATTAAAAATGGTAGTATTTCAACCGCTGTGATGAAATCATCAACGATGTTGGTCCAGCTGCTATGTTCAACTCGCAAAGGATAATGAAAAATGGCGTCATGATGGAGTACCACTAGTTCCATTATAAAACATATCGAGGAAAGTTCAGTTAATCATCAAATGCATTGCGTTGTGGGGCAAGCTCAAATCGTTTAGCGCTTATTTTCAGAATGAATTTCTGATGGTTTCGCATCATACACTCAAAATAATTGTCACTTTAATTCCACTATAAAAATCATGTAGACTTTAAAATTCGAAACTTTCATCGGCTTTACTGGAATCAAATAAAACTTACTCAAATCATAAGTGCATCTTAATAAGAAATGTAGTGGAATTCATTAGAAAACATAGAAAATAATATTTATATACTCTTCTAGTGAATTCTACTCAAAATGAATGTATGAAAAATATATGAGTGGGGTTCTCAGAGCGAAAAGGATGTTTATTAACAATCGCTAATGAAACATTTTGCAGAAGCATTATGAGAACGATTTGCAAAAAATGTTTATGAACAATCGCTAATGAAACATTTTGCAGAAGCATTATGAGAACGACTTGCAAAGAATTCTGTTTGGGTGTGAATTAACTTTCTACTCCTTTTTTGCTCTCGTCCGCTTCTAGTGGACGGGATACCATCTACAGGGAAACTAGAAAAAAATTATCGATGTTTCACTTAAAATTTAAGTACATGGCCAAACGAAAATTCACTTAAATTTTATTTTATTTTCTAGTGAATTAAGAATAATGAGTGCCATCACTAATGAATCATTTAACTTTTACAACCGAAACTACATGGAAAATATCTGCATATGTTTTCAAGTAGATTCTAAGTGAAAATTATTTTGAGTGTATATACTCTTCTAGTGAATTCTACTCAAAATGAATGTATGAAAATATATGAGTGGGGTTCTCAGAGCGAAAAGTATGTTTATTAACATTCGCTAATGAAACATTTTGCAGAAGCATTATGAGAACGATTTGCAAAAAAATTATTAACAATCGCTAATGAAACATTTTGCAGAAGAATTTTGAGAACGACTTGCAAAAATTCTGTTTAAGTGTGAATTAACTTTCTACTCATTTTGTCCTCGTCCGCTTCTAGTGGACGGGTTATCAACTACAGGGAAACTAGAAAAAAGTATCGAAGTTTCACTTAAAATTTAAGTACATGGCCAAACGAAAATTCACTTAAATTTTATTTTATTTTCTAGTGAATTGAGAATAATGAGTGCCATCACTAATGAATCATTTAACTTTTACAACCGAAACTACATGGAAAATATCTGCATATGTTTTCAAGTAGCTTCTAAGTGAAAATTATTTTGAGTGTACGATACGAAGCTGATAGGTAATTCGAAACCCGTATGAAAATCATCCGCTTCTCGGCTGATTGATGTTTTGAAATCTGCATATTTTGTCATACGCTTTGATTCGTCATACGTTTTCGGTAGTAGTCATTATACCGACAGGGGTAATGACAAATCAGTCAATTCAAGGAGGATGAATTGGTTCAGTGTAACATTTTTATTTTTTCGGCTTGCTTTTTCATACCACGAAATTAGACCTGTGCGCCGGTCATATCATCGGCGGCGGCGGCGTCACGGCGGCGCGCCGTTGACTTTTATCGGCGGCGGCGGCGGCGGCGTGAACCGGCGTGGATGAAAAAATAAATGGTTGAAAAAATCAATTTTACCGCGGATTTTTGGATTACGCCGTTTTATTTACACGGTAGGAATCGCCCGTATAAAAACCGACTTCAGTGGATTAAAATTGCAATATTATGCGTTTGCCGATCATCAAACAGCTCATTCATAATAGTCAATTGCCGGCGATACTAATCAATACCTGATTTCAAAATGTTATTTGAATTACCACTATTTTGTTACTCTTTGATTTTGATTAATCAAATTTTAACAATAAATCCTGCTTCACTTTTTCGTGAAATTTGCCTAAATATGCCTTGGTGGAGTTTCTGAATGAATTTCTGGAGGAAACTAGGATTTTTTTAAATTCCTACAGGCATTTATCAGTAAATTTCATTAGGAATTCTTTCGTAAAATCCTATGACAATGTCTGCAGAATTTTTCTATTTTAGAAAGAATAATCCATTCAGGTTCTCTTTGGGAAATTCCTTTAGTAAAACATAAAATATTCCTGCAGAAATTCATTCGGAAATTTATTAAAGAATGAACTATTTTCTGATGGAATTCCTAAGAGAATTTTCTAATGGACTTTCCGAGAAAATTCCTGAAGTAGTGTTGGAAAGTGTAGTAGGAACCTTTTAAGAAAATGTTGAGCAAATCCCCACAGACATTTCGAAGGAATACCTAACGGTATTTCCAAAATGCATCAGCGGCTGCTTCCGCTGCTTCCGCATCTTCCTCGATTGCACACCCCAGAGCCAACGTCCTGTTCCAGGTTCTCTGCAAGTTCTTTTGCTGGCATCTCTTCCTGCATACACACTACATGCCCAACCCACTGTAATCTGTCTTATTTTATCAACCTGCCTATGTCTGCATTTTTGTATACTTGGTTTAACTCGTGGTTCATTCATTCATCTGCTCCATTTACCATTTTCCACCACGCTGCCAAGTATTGAGCACAGTATTTTCAACTCAAACACTCCGAGTATTCGATAGTCTGCATCTTTTGTCGTCCATGATTCATGGCCGTACAGGGTAACTGAATGAATCAACGATGTGTACAGAGCTAGTTTTGTCAGTGGCTGTAGGTAGCTTCGTGAAGTTACAAAAGAATTTTCTGGAGGAATTTTCAAAGGATTACCCTGCGAAATTCTCTATTAAATTGCTTAAAGTAGTTTTGGAAGAATTCCTATGGGAACTTCAGGAGCAATTATTGTCAAGGAACTTGCTAAGGAACTCCTAGAGGAATTACTAAAAATAATTTCCGAACGAATATCAAATTGATTTTTAAAGAAATTCCAAAGCAAAATTCCGAAGCTGACAGAAATTTCAGAAGCAATCCATTAATAAGTTTCTGAAGGAGTTTTTAGAGATTTGGAATTTTGAAACAATGTCCTAAGGAACTCCTAAAACATTATTTGTAGATATTTCAAAAAGAAGGATTTTCAGAAGGTATATCCGAATTTCTGAACGAAGTCTTGACGGAATGTCCAAAGGAATTTTCGGAGATATCTAAGACTGTCAGAAGTTTCTTCAGGAGTTACTTTGAAAAAAAACCTGCAGGGACTTCTACGGATATTACTTCAGGAACTTGTTCAGGAATTCTTAAGGAAATTTCGTCCTAGAACTTTTCAAGGAATTCCAAAAGAGTTATTAGAAGAATTTCTTGAGGAATTTTCGGGAAAACACCTTAACGATGTTCCCAAGGTTTTCTTGAACAAATTTCTGAAGGAACTTTTTCCGAACTAATTTCTGCGAGAAATTTCCGAATATAGCTGAGAGAATTTTCGAAAGACTTTCTGGAATTCGTTTCCGGGGGAAATTCCTGGACGAATCTCCATAGGATTTTTTGGAGAATTACAAAAAAAATCCTGGAGAAATCTAGGAATTACTTCAGAAATACCAGTAGGCATTTCCTCTAAAATTCTATTAGAAATTTCTTCATAAATTCCTTTGAGAATTCCTCCGGAAATTCCTTCAAATATTCACTCAAAATAATTGTCACTTTAATTCCACTATAAAAAGTCATGTAGAATTTAAAATCCGAAACTTTCATCGACCTTACTGGAACCAAATAAAACTTACTCAAATCATAAGTGCATCTTAATAAGAAATGTAGTGGAATTCTTTAGAAAACATAGAAAATAATATCTATATACTCTTCTAGTGAATTCTACTCAAAATGAATGTATGAAAAATATATGAGTGGGGTTCTCAGAGCGAAAAGTATGTTTATTAACATTCGCTAATGAAACATTTTGCAGAAGCATTATGAGAACGATTTGCAAAAAAATTTATTAACAATCGCTAATGAAACATTTTGCAGAAGAATTTTGAGAACGACTTGCAAAAAATTCTGTTTAAGTGTGAATTAACTTTCTACTCCTTTTTTGTCCTCGTCCGCTTCTAGTGGACGGGTTATCAACTACTAGTAAAAAAGTATCGAAGTTTCACTTAAAATTTAAGTACATGGCCAAACGAAAATTCACTTAAATTTTATTTTATTTTCTAGTGAATTGAGAATAATGAGTGCCATCACTAATGAATCATTTAACTTTTACAACCGAAACTACATGGAAAATATCTGCATATGTTTTCAAGTAGCTTCTAAGTGAAAATTATTTTGAGTGTTCCTTAAGAAATTCCTTTAAGGGTTGTCCATAAACCACGTAGACTCTTGAGGGGGAGGGGATTCGAAAAAGTCTACGTCAGTCTACTAAGGGGGGCGGGGGTATACAAAAAGTCTACGTAGACTCCTCTAATGTGGACGTGTACAATACACATGTGGAAGTATTGGCTTGAGAAAATGGATTGCGAGTGATTTGACTATGCGTCCAATTTGGGAATCTCGAGCTCGTTCAGTAGCCGCTAGGTTGCGAAGGCCGACGGAGGTCCTTCGTAGCTTAGTTGGTTAAAGCACCAGTCTAGCGTACTGTAGGGTCATGGGTTCGAGTCCCATCGAAGGAAAGTGGTTACCTCAATACATTTTCCAAATCAATATCTTCCACATAACATACATATCCACATATGAGTTTCATAACATTGTAAACTACGTAGACTGTTTTCTTTTTTTTCGGAAAACAATTTATACAGCAGCTATGTGCAAAGTTCACTTGTTTGATTGTTTTTTTGCCTTTCTCGTACAACAAAGTTGTACCAGAAAGGCTTTCATTTCACTCCCAAAACGTACTTTTTATAGAGCGCTTGTAGACCCATAGTATTATATACCATTCGATTCAGCTCGACAAACTGAGCAAATGTCTGTCTGTCCGTGTGTGTGTCCGTGTGTGTGTGTGCGTATGTGTGTGCACATTGAAACATTAGCCAATTTTTCTAGTACTAAACCTGAATCGATTTTGCTACAACAAGTTGCATTCGATGGGGAATGTTTTCTTCTTGTTCACTATTGAGTTTCATAATGATGGCACTTCTCAAAAAATAGTAAATATTCAAAGTTTTGAGACATCCTTATTTCGTAACAAATAAGCTATCGATTTTCTAGGTTATGTTCTCCCAAGACACAATTTATTCGAAACCGGCACACTGACAGCATAGAATACACAGCTTACACGGAAGAAAAACTTCACAAAGAAACATAGAAACCCATTAATGAGTTAAAAGTACCTATTTTAAGATTTCATGTATACACTGAAAATTCTCGTTTATTTTTCAAAATGACCTAAGAAACATATTTTCATGAATGAATTTTAATATTGCGATCAACAGACCAATATGAAAGCTTTTGATGGCGATACACAAATTAATTCATGAAAAAAAGGGGACATATGTTCTTTTTAAAATTAAAGCGTCATTTCAGCCATTTCTTTCCCTATGGGCCGATGTGAGCAGTGAGAAGTGAACAGTGAGACGTGAGAAGTGCGAAGTGAGGAGTGAACAGTAAGAAGTAAGAAATGCAAAATGAGAAATGAAAAATCACTAGATGATCCGAAATGAAAACAACAATGTTTTTCCAAATTTAATTTAGACTATCCTTTGAAAAGAGCTGAAATTTTTTGCTAATATTTTCAAATGGATATAATAGAAAAACGACGCATCCACACAAAAAGTGTTGTATGGGTGACCATCGCAAAATCAGTCAAACTTTCTAGTGAAAATATCGAAACAATCCAAATTGAGCCCTACACTGAAAAATCAGTTTAAAAATTTTAAAGTCGATTTGCGAAACAACGCCCTTTTTTATTTAAATGAAATTTTGTCTCAAGATAGGTGATTATGTTCCCTACCAACCGTCCATACATCGCAAGCTGGGCACTCTTAAGGAAAAAAGTTTTCTAACAAAACTTTTCTTGTCGGAATTATTTTCAGTGTATTTTCATCTAAAATTAAACCAATGAAAGCCATCGTTATAGAACCCCAAGCAAATCTATTTTATGATACATTGTCTAATTTAGCCACTAAATATAGTTTGTTTTTAAATTAAGAGTAATATTAAGAAGGGGTTTATATCTTAAAAAATATTATATTCCATTATTAGCTTCTTTAGTTGCGACCAGTTACGACCAAAACATTGTACTCTGCCTGACTGTACAGGAATACTTAATATGAGTATATTATGTATACATATGTTAAATCCAACCCTTAAAGACACTAAAAAATCAATTCCGTCAAGAAAAAGTTTTTGTTAGAAAATTTTTTCCTTCAAAGTGCCCAGCTTGCGATGTATGGACGGTTGGTAGGAACATAATCACCTATCTTGAGACAAAATTTCGTCCAAATCGAAAAGGGCGTTTTTTGCAAATCGACTTTTAATTTTTAAATCGATTTTTTTAGTGTAGGGTTCAATTTTGAGTTTTTCAAAAGTTTTATTAGAAAGTTTGACTGATTTTGCGATAGTCACCCATACAACACTTTTTTGTAGGAAGGTCGTTTTTCGATTATATCCATTTGAAAAAATCAGTAAAAACAAGTTTGACCCTTTTCAAATGATAGTCTGAATCAAATTTGAATAAACTAAGTATGCACTTTTCTTTTAACTGCACTTCTTAAATATTGACCAATAAATTTACAAAAGTCAACTTTAACAATCAGAACACTTGCAAGTTCCCAAAAGTTCTATTTTGGCTTTACGCATTTTATTACATTTCCGCATAACTTTTCAAAAGGACCTAAGTAAATTTTTCATGAATTCTCGCTTAACTTTCCAAAAGAACTTAAATAACATTTTTTCATGAATTAATTTGAATACTGCAATCAATATTGTGATTCTCGAGATATTATAGCATTTTGCTCATTCACCTCTGCCTCGCTTAGTTGTGCGCCGCTAAGGTATTGTGTCATATTATGGTACTTTACTCAATTTAAGTGTAGAATATTACATCACAAATTAAACATAATTGCACTACTAATATCCACTTAAACAATATCCCGAACGCAACACAGGCGAAAGAAAAGCAAAAAACTACTAAACCTCGAACAATTTCACTTAAAATATCTTTTCGTAAAGGGACGACAATATGCTACATACCTTACAAGCGAATGTGGAAGAGCTTACCGAAAGCTCCATCTATTTGACATTGGTTTATTTACTTTTTGCATGGCGCACAACTCGGCGCATGGGACCCGGCGCGTAACTGGTGAGCCAGTATGCTAATTTTAGAAAAGAATCGCAATAGCTTTCATGTTGTTCTGTTGATTGCAATACTCAAATTAATTCATGAAAAATGTTACTTAGGTCCTTTTGATAAATTATGCGAGATCTATAGTACAGCAGAAAGTCCATTGCTGATAAACGTTCATTTCGAACAATACACCGCAGATTGTTGGTTAATTTTTTTTTGACATATACTCTGTCTCGCTCAAACCAACAGCGAATAATCTAGCGACTACTTTAACGAACTATTTAAGGAACAGCTACTTTAACCGACCGTGTCCATTTAGCAAGTACGGTGTTGAACATAATCTGGAGATTAAAATAACACTTAATAAAGTTTAAAAAAAAACTTAGCAAGTAACCGCACAATATTGAGTAAAACAAATTAAGGGTGTAGCATTTCTGCATGCGGTGAATAAATTTCGCACCGTGTATATAACTGACAGCATGAATGTTTCACTGTTAGATGACTTTACCCATTAATGGGTACTGTGTTATTGTTGATATTATTCCCACCGTGAAAAATTCACCCATTTTCTTGAAAAAGTGCCACTACCCATTTTAATGAGTAGTGGCGCTCTTTGAAGAAAATGGGTGAATTTTTCACGGTGGGAATAATATCAACAATAACACAGTACCCATTAATGGGTAAAGTCATCTAACCGTGTTGTGTTGCTTCTTTCGTGCTTTATTGATGATGCTAACCTCTCAAGCAAAGTTTTCCAAAGCTTCAAATGTGGAACACGAAAACTAATGGACGAACACACACGCGCTAGAGACCCGAAGCCGATGACTTCGCCTCAACACAGCTGTAAAAGTTTCGTCGTTGGAAATAAAAATCGCATACCTACGTACATGCTTTCTCGTGCGCTCGTTACGTTTGCTGCCATTTTGTTTCATGCTTTGGAAGGAAAGAAGAGGCGTGTCATTAAGGCTAACTGCTTTTTGGTTTGGGTGGTTTGGCTGGTTTGGGTGGAATGATGGTGTAGTTTGGGCATATGGGTGATTTGAACATAACGTTCGTTTTCATACACCTCCTTATTTCCATATTATGCGGCTTTTTTTCATTTATATTTATGTGAATTGTTGGTTTCATTTTCACAAATGTACTTGTACAATTATTACACAAAGGGATGCAAAATCAATGTATGACATACAACTATGTAGTATTATTGAACTTTAATATTACATTGGTGAAAAAACACTACGTGCTGGGAATCAGGAAAGTTGGAAACATATCGAATTTTAATCCATATGTATTTTTCAAAACGCGCCGTTGCGCTAATCATTGTACTACCGCACCATCGCATATTTGTAACATATGCATTTTTCCTTTCTCGTACAACAAAGTTGTACCGAAAGGCTATATGATTGCAAAAAAACTTGATAGAAGGCCCGGAGACCCATAGTGTTATATACCGATCGACTCAGCTCGACAAACTGAGGTGACGTCTGTTTTTTTGTGTATGTGTGTGTATGTACAAATTTTGTGAGGCACACTTTTTAGAACTTAGAATTATCCGATTTACTCGCAACAAGTTGCATTCGACGGAATTGTTTGCTATTGGAAATGGGCCCGATCATTGCTTTTCAGAATTATTGAAAAACATTGTTTTTCCCGAAAGGTCCCCTTGAAAATTCAAAGAACAATTTTTTTGAATGGTGGCAAGGCAAAAATATTAAAAATGATCGAAAAATGTGATCTATTCCCCCAAAGAGCTTTTTTTTTTTGACCTTTCTAATGTGATTTTTCAATATATTTTATAATGCACGAGAAAGGCATCATCACTGCTAGGTGGATAATCTGGGTTTTTGCAAGACTTTACCGAAATAATCTCCCGAATCTCTTATGGATGTCACTGGAGTAATAGTCTGAACTACGGCTTAAAAATATCATGATTTTAACAGCAAATTCTTCTGTGTTTAGCACAAACAAAATTTCAAAAAAAATTCAAAATTTCCACTTGGATTACATTGATTACATTGTAGATTCTACTAAAATATCTTTTGATTTTCGGCAAGACCTTCTTTAGAAACTACAAGTGATTCTTTAGAATTTCCACGGGGAATTATATCACACTTCGACGAAAAATTATTTAGAATTTACAAAGGAAGCATTTTGGAATATCCAAGAAGAAGTCTATGGAATTTCCAAAAGACATTCTTTGGAACTTGTAAGGGGAATTCTCCGAAATTTCCGTGAGAAATTCTTCAGAATTTCCACTGAAGATTTTCTGAGAAGTCCTTAATTTTTTTTTCTTAATTTCTGAAATTCTTGGAATTTTCGCGAGGAATTCTTTGGACATACATATAAGCGAAATTCTTCGAAATTTTACGGCAATTTCTTCGGCAGTTCTAATGAAAATTCTTTGGAATTATCTATGGAAAATTTTTTTTTGACTACTTTCACGAGAAATTATTTGAATTTACCACCAAAAACTCTTTGAGTTTTCACAAAAAAAATATTGCAATTCTTGTAAGAAAAAATATTGCAATTCTTGTAAGAAAGCAGTAATTTTCATGAAAAATTATTCTATTTTTTTACGATAAATTCACCACAAATTCAACTGAAATCCTCCATAATTTCCACCGAAAATTATCTGGAAAACTCTTTGGAATGTCCATAGGATTTTTTTAAATTTCTTCAGGAAATCGCTCCTACTTTGCAAGAGAAATGTCAAAATATCGTAGGAAACCTTTAGCATGGTTTCAACGGGAAATAATTCAAAATTTTCACGGAAAATTACTCGACATTTTAACGGGAAAACTTTTGGAATTTAGAAAAAAATCTTGAGATTTCAACGGAATGGAATTTTCAAGAAAAATATCGGAATTATCACGGAGAGTTCTTTGGAGTATTACCTGGAAACTTTGAAGGTTATAAATCAGGAAATTCTACGGAATTTCTACGACAAACTTTTTGAAATGTAGACTTGACGTCCTCGGAATTTCAACTCGAAATTCTGAAAATTCTTGGGTTTTCTACAAATTTGAACCGGCATGAGGAATTATAATTCAGATGCGTGACAGATGGCGGTGGCGGTGGCCTCTAGGAGGAATCAAATCCAACAGAAATTAAATTAATTGGCTTCGAGATTTGGTTTCAGGAGCTATGGACAGATGATTGAATTTGATTTCGTTGATATTGAGTTGGATTATATTCAGTTTGATTTTGTTAGGTTTGAAATTTGAATTTTACTGTAGTGTTCACAATGGATTTGAAAATGGATTTGTATATTTGAATTGCTGAAAACGTGGTTGATTTCCATTTTTTTTTGAAAAAGTCTGCCTGGTCGGCGTTCAGCCAAACCGCACCAAGCGGCTTTTCGACTGACTTGTAATATTTTGCTCGTACAAGGACAACCGAAATAGTTTCGATGCGATTTGCGATCAATTAAATCTGCTAAACGAAAGTTTGAGCAGAAAAATCGGTAATTTTTCGTTGGCGCTTGGTGTGATTTGGCTGAACCCCGACCACGTAGACTTTAGTCTTTGAAAATGTGAAAATTCGGCCTACGCGGTTTGTGGGAAGTTGTTTAGAAATACTTTCAAAATCTCTTAAAGTAGTTCAAACGGGAATTATTTATGAAAATCCATTCCGGCTCTCATTAAAAATGCCTTCGGAAAATTATTTAGGAATTCCTGCACAAATCCTCCAGAAATTTCTTCAAAACTTCTCCAAAATTCATTTAAGAGCTCCTCAAAAAAATTTCCTTGAATAATTAAAAAAAAAACTCCACCAAGAATTCCTTTGAATATTTCACCAGGGATTTCTTTAAAAGTTTCTTCGAAAAGCCTCCCGGATTCCTTCTTAGATTTATTCCAGGAAATTCATTAAAATTTAATTAGATAATGAAATAGTTTTCGGTGGAGTTGCTAATTGAATTTTTGAAAAAATAAAGCAAATAAATTAAACAAATAACACTGAAAAAATCCGAAGGTATAACTGAAAGAATTTCGTAAAGAACCCATGAAGGAATTTTCGATGGAATTCCTGCAGGAAGTTCTGGAAGAATTCTCGAAGAATGTTTTAAAGGAATTGCTGGAAGAAGCTCTGAAGAAATTCCTTAGGAAAATTTGGAAGAAATCCCTTATGCAATCTCTGGGAGAATTTATTTGAAGAACTCATAGAATAATTGCCGAAGAAATTCATGAAGAGGTATTCATTTAAAAAATTGAAGAGTTGCTAAATAGTTTTTGAAGAAACTCCAAATGGAATTTCTTGAGAAATTTATTAAGAAATATCCGGAGGAATCGCTAAAGAAACTTCCGAAGGAATTCCTTAACGATTCTCCTAAGGAATTCTTAACAACATTTTCGTAGAAATTACTGAAACAATTTTTTTGTATGCATTCTATAAGGAATTTTCGGAGAAATTTTGTAAAACATTTCCGGAAGAGCATGAGCATGAGCGTTATGACCGCACAATTCGTAGTTGCTACTCCGTGATTGACTGAACTTGCGAAATTGTACAGAGAACACAATGAATGGGGCTTGGGTATGACGACCCATTTTCAATGTACACGTTTCTGGAGCTCAAATATTTAAAGTCAAAAACGGCGCCGGCCGCATCCTTGAGGCCATATAGGAATGGAAGGATTGTTATTCCGACTCTCGTTGCTACTAGAGACCGAGTATACCTCTGCATCTCCACGATTGTCTTGGGATAGGATATCGTTTTAGTTACAAAGGATAATTTATCTGGATTCACTTTGGTAAGCGATGCGATCTATGGGATGGGAAATGACACTAATACGAGTTAAAAGTTAAAAACATGCACGCCCGGTGGCATATGAAAGCTAAGGAGATTCGCGTTTTGGACGACCGCACGGAAGCGCAGCACTCTGTACTCACTTGTTCGATGGCTACAGCAAACTATTGAAGAACTCGCTTTTTTCGACCGCGCGCGACATGCGCATGAGCCACCGAACACAAGATAGATACTTTATTTCTTTCCCGACGACTAAAACACGCATTGCACTTACTTGTTCGATAGCTACTCTTATTACCGGAACGCAATGCAGAACAAATATTTCGGCCGATCGCGTCATCGTTATGCAGTCCGAAACAAGAGAAATCACGCCCTGAACTGATTTTTATTACAGGCCGCGAAATGCAGAACAAATATTTCGGCCGATCGCGTCATCGTTATGCAGTCCGAAACAAGAGAAATCACGCACTGAACTGATTTTTATTACCGGCCGCGAAATGCAGAACAAATATTTCGGCCGATCGCGTCATCATTATGCAGTCCGAAACAAGAGAAATCTCGCACTGAACTCTTTTGTAAGACATTTCCGGAAGAACACTTAAAGTAATTTTTCAAGGTTTTTTATTGAAACTTTTCGGAGGAATATCTGGAGGAATTTACTAGGAAATATACCAAGTGGTTTTGGCGCTTTGGGGATGTATTCAAGCCTTCACAAAAGCTTATGTGCAACAACAAACATAATTTGCGAGTCACCTACAGGCAGTGTTGTCTTACACTCTGTGCAAGAAATTCTGGTCTTTGATTTTACTCCATCTAAACGATGGACATTTAGAAAATTCAAATAGCCTTCTATTAGTTGCACTTACTTAGTTAAGATTGTAAAAACGTGTGGATGGAGTAAAATCAAAGAGCAGATTTTTTTGCAACACTGCCTACAGATTTAGGTGCCCGACTGAATGAGGCTTTGGCTTAGACGAATTCCAAAGACCATTTCAACATTTTTTTATATTATTCTACTTAGTAGATTAAATCTACTAGATTCAGCCTAATTCAAATTCACAACTAATCAACCAACCAATCCATTATCCAATGTTTGTCACCACACTGTCTTAGAGGCACCATCACTTGAGGTAGATTTGAAATTGAATTCTGACGAGTTCCACCTCAACAACATTCTAACAACTAACTAACAACAACAATCATAACACGAGTTTAGTACTATTCCAATCAATTCCACCACGTTGTATTGTCTTATAAATACGTATTTCGTCTCTGTAAGGCCATCTTCAGTGTCTCTTATTTTACTCGGCTCGACTCAAGTTAATTGATTTTTTTATTGCGATTAGTCATCGGCGTGGCAAAATTATGATCGGCGGCGCGTTGACCCAAAATCGCCGGCGGCGGCGGCGTGAGTAAAACCACCGGCGGCGGCGGCGCGGCGCAGCGGCGCACAGGTCTACACGAAATTTATTATTTCGGTGTTCATTATGTATAACCTTAATTCACATCACCACGGATGATGATTATGGTGGTAATATAGTAGTCCATACATATTTGATTCATAGAAAAAACTATTGTTTTGTGATATACAGAGGAATCAATAGTTGTTACTTTTGAATAAAAAAAAAGATGAAAAACTCACAATTTCATTGGTCTGGCATTTCGTTATTCGGCGATATTCGGTAATATTTCAGTACATAGCCGCTAGGTATACATCTATATTTTGTCCCGAAATAAAATCTTGCGCAAATTTGCGCCATTTTGAAACCGGGGTCTCGAAAGAGATTTTTCTGTGAAATGCAAGTTATTTCCAGATGCGATGAACTTACCTTCTCACTTTCTAAGCGTATAGATGTTGACTAATTATATGATATTATATAACAAGAGATTATTCATATTTACGAGATTCTAATCAGCCGTATCATGCTTGGGGAGCATGGGGTAAAACGACTCATAATTTGTAACGAATGAAAGGAATGTATCGTGTATGTCGATAATTCTCAACTTTAATGTTAAATTCATTTTATAAATCCAATACAAGTATTTCTGTTATTATTTGGAAAGTTGCTAAAGGGCGTCCAGAAAGGTTGTGATTTGTGAATGACTCTAAAACAATAATATAAAATAATAGAATAAAAAACAAAATTATCATACAAAGTACTGAGACGTTAAGCTAAAAATGATCGAACTGAATAAAAAAGTACACTGAAGTGTACAGTGCACAGTAAGGTTTTTACAAGAGGGATACGTTCCATAAAATCAAAACCACGTGAATTCCAAAATCCTCGTAAACTCTAAAATCCGCGTAAAAATTACTTCATCCAGAATCAATTTTTCACGGTTTTTATGGGGTTTCCGATCTTTTTAAAAAATCGCGCTATGAAAACTTATATGTAAATTAGCGTAAAAAATGCGTAGTCGCTTAAAAAGCGACTCCAGTGTAAACAAAATGATTTCGTTGATGCCTTGGTACAAAAGGTGAAAATTATAACTACTGAAAGGAATGTATCGTGACTGTTGATTATTCACAATTTTAATGTTAAATTCATTTTATAAATCCAATGTTCAATGCGATGTTTGAATGGTTTGGGGAAGACTAGCTCATTCATTATTTTTTCAATCTTAAACCTTTCCCCACTTACAGTATCACACATTCACATATTCGCTCAATCTTCTTTTCTCATCTACTCACAAACTCATTCTCTTATATATCCACTTATATAACCTCTAACTCTTTTACTTTTTCACTCATTTACTCAGTCACTAACGAGGTCACTAGCTTACACACATATTGGCTCGTTATCTCATTAGTTGCCCACTATTAAACTTTTACATTTGCTTACTTTACCACTGAATCACTTATTCACCTACCCACTCACTATCTCGCATACTCACTTTGTCACTAACTCACTCACTTTCTCACCTATTGATTAATTCGTTTGTTTTTTTATTCTTACTCAAATAATCATTAATTTGTTCTCTCGCGGAAGTGAAGTGAGTAATCCCACTCACTTACTCACTTATACATTTGCTCACTCACCCAATGAGTCCCTTACGCCTTCACACGCTTACTTTTTCACTGATTAATTAACTAGTCCTTTTACTAACTCATTCAATCACTCGTTCCCATCGTTAATTAAATTTTTTGCATTCTCAAGCTTTCCTTATCATCTGAATAACTCTTAACTTACTCACTCATTCACTGACTTAATTACTAACTCACTTACTCATTCACTCATTTACTGTCTCACTCATTTACTCACTCACTTACTCATTCACTCACTTAAGCAGTTACTCATTCTCTCATACGATTATATCTCCATTTATTGGTGTATCGCGTTCGTTTACTCATTTATTCATACTCCAATGAACGATAATATTCCATTCACTTGTTCGCTTACTCACTTACTCACTTACTTGCTCACTCACTTATTCACTCACTCACTCACTTGTTCAATCACTCAATTACTCACTTACTCACTCACCCACGCACGTGGGAAATCTGCACCCTCGAATTCTACATACAGTCATATATTTATTATATGTTGCACTAGGGTCGCTTTTTACGCAATTTGTTTTTGGTTGTTTTTGGCACTTGGAACTAATAAAGCTTTACGTTTATCGCTCGACAAAATCTACGAAAAATCAAGGAAAAATTAGGTGATATTGAAAAAGTGGTGGAATTTGAGGAGACCGAAAAATTGATGTAAATCAACCGCGTAAAAAGCGAGCTCGGTGTATATGAAGGTCATGTTATCCTTAAAACTATTTTATATCACAATAATCAAAAAACAAAGTAATTTGAGTAGTTTCAACAAATAAAATAGTTTATTCCGGCTAGATTGGCAAAATACCCCTATGTGCGGCGGGAGACCGAATCCTAGATTGAATCGAAGCGAATGTTCAGACCGGTGAGGGGTGATTCTTAACAGGTCATTATACCTACTCCTCCGAAGTAATACCGTTTGATGGTCCCGGCTCAGCGCTGTAAGTAAAATATAGATTCTGATGCCATTGCACCCAAACTTATTTAACCAATATTATTCCAGTCAACCCAAATGAGTAGGCCCATTCACGAAGTTCACCCCTGCCGTCCACAAACTCACGAAGATAATTTATTCCATTCCCGGATGCTAAATGGCACACACAGAACTCATCCGCCGATTTCCACGTTTCACGGGCAGCGATCTTCGTTCGCCATAGGCAAACGAGTTATGAAAGTATGGTAATAAATTTAATGCACACAGCTTTATCCTCTCAGGCGTCGTTTTGCATTAACTAGATTTTGCCTACACAGGATGCGGATGGGCGAAGGCGAGGGTGGCGGTGCATTCAGTGCATGCAGCGGACCAGCTCGGCTCGGACTAAGCAACTATTTAGGTATAAGCAGCAGCAACCAGTTGATGGTCATAGCATGGGGCTCATACAGTCTGGCCAACGACGTTTCCGAGGGATAGTTTTTCATATTTTTTTTTCTCTCTCTTCCGTATTTTATTTACTCGGATCCCATTGTCGTCAGCCCGTTCCAGTGGGGCGTCGTCGCCGGGACGCCATCACGATGGATGATTATGACCGTGAAGCGGACAGCTGAGCAATTCTTGGGGCTGCTTCAAGGTATTTCGGAGACAGTTTAGGTTGATGGCGCGCTGTGGATGTGGTTCGAAATAAATTATGCTTAGCCTAGTGTAAGTCCTGTCTGTGCAGCAGCGCCCGGTGCAAATTTGTATTCATGGAATATTTTCCGCTGGATTTTAGTTTGCGGTTTCTTTGACACGAAATGATTTTTCCAGCGCTGCATGAACGAACCTGGAGAAAAAGCGTGGAAGACTATTTTTTGTCGACGAGTTGTTAAAACTTTGAATTGGGTGAGTTGGTGTTTGTTGGATTAGCATTGGTTGATATTTCTCACAAACAGATGGATAAAAGTTTCACCGCCAGCTGTGCGCAAAGTGATGGCTGAAATAAATGGCGGGAAATAATTTGATTCGGAGCAAATTAATGTCGGACCGGGGCTCATTAGAATTCAAATTATCGTCGGTGGAAGTTTGTCACCATAATGTTTGGTCATGACGAACTGGCATCATGGTGGAAAAGTTGTGACAGGATCAGAAGACAGCACAAATTCGGCGTGTTCTTGTCATAAATAAGTTTTGAATGCGAACTGACAAGCTGGCAAACGAGCTGGACAATTCGTCGGAGTGTTTAGTTTTGGAATGCCTATTTACAAAAAAAAGAGAAATTTGCGGAGAGAGATATTGGGCTATTTATCATATCAATTTTTGGAGATTTATGAACAACATCTTCTAGAAATTTCATGAATAAGTTTTTTTGAAAACTGGTCTTAACAAGTTTTAATATTGTTTTTCAATAAACTGTTACCCGATTAGAAGTTATCAACAATCACTGTGTAGAAGTTCTAAAGCTAAGTTAAGCTTTGCTCTGATTGAATACATATAAATATCCATGGTTTCTACGCGTGATTGCAACCATTCATTCAATGACAATCATAGTTGTTAAAGTGGAAGCAATATCCGAACGCCACACCATTTTTAATTTCGAATTATTAAATAAAGCACACTTTTGTAACCCGAGATCAACACATTTTTTCTTGGCGTAATCACAGTGGTTGAACAAATCAGGTGCCATGAAAATGGCACTCATTCAAAGTGTTGCTGCATTGCCTTGCCATTGTTGTCCAATGAATACTGGAAATTATTCTTCTCTGCGTCTTCCGTTCATTATAAACAATTACCTAAACGAATGAAGAATACTTTTCTGGGGAGACCCGTTCATCATCGTTCTGAATTCCTAACCTCCCATTCTGCGAAACCAGCAAAACTATTCCCACTCGCCTTTTTTCATCGCTCTGACCAAGCAGCAACCCTTCAACGGTGGAACTGAAATACCCTCTTAGCTGAAAAGCAAAAACTTTCCGCTTGGAATCCCCCAGCTTTCATCGCGTCAAATGGCTCTCGCCTCGACTGGTGGCGGCGACGACGATGACGACGACGCCGTCGTCGACCGCATCCAGTTTCCAACACCAGAGGTCTATTATACGAATTAGAGCACGAGCAACTTTGTCATGCTTCGGCGGGGGTGAGAGTTTTCCACGAAAAGCCAAGTGCATTGCATTCATTCACCGGAAATCTAATTGAAAAGTAAGCTCCTTTTATGGTGGATTTCCTTCATTTTTTTCCCCTACCGCAACTTTCTGGGTAGCTGGGGGAGGAGTCAAAACAGCTTGCAGTCAGCGATGAGCTCCACGAAGCTATCGCTGCCAGGGACGAGTTAATGCCAGCCAGAGGAAAGTCTTTGGTCTCTAAGAAGAATAACATGCATGAGAGCGTTTGATGCTGCGAAGGATTGAGGGAACTTTTGAAAGATTGCCAGAGTAGAACTTGATAATGCAATTATGGAAAGTTGAGATGGAATCTGACGTAGTGATTTTTGTTCTAAAGTTGTTTTGTAAGAGCTGGGTGTTCGTGGTAATTAGCGTGCGGTTTTCCTGCAACGTGCCTCCGCTCAAGCACGAGGGAGAACAATCAAACCTTCAAACCGGCAATGTTTGTTCAATTCTCAAGGAGCTACAACAAGAACATATGTAAATTTCCTACAAGCAAAGGAGTGTTAATGTATCTGAGCTCTTAAGAAAATAAGCTGCTAAATTGCTTCATCTTATTTTCAAGCAAATTCCTCGCAATTCAAAGTTCTCTTCGTCATAATAATTGTAGTCATATTTCTTGTTAATTTATTCCTTCTGAACATGCAGTTGACTATTCCTACTTCTATGCTCAACAAACATTGAAATCAATTTGCTTGTAAAGAAAGCCATATTCATCATGCGCCCTGTCATCCAGCTCAAGTACTTGGAGGTCTAATGTTACCCGTTGATGATAAACGCACCCGTCGTTGTAATTAATTTCAAACGACAGCCAGGTGTCCTCTTTCTGTTGAACTTTGTCAGTTGCGTGAATAATGGATCATATAAAATGATGTAGTGTTGAAGCTCGCGAAAGTTATGACCCGCCAGATTTGATAAATGGAACAGCTCAGTGCAGTATGAATGCTTTGTTGCACAACAGTCCAACAACAGTGTTCGTTGAAAGTTTTTTTTCAGAGAAATTGTTTTTGAAAATGTTCACTATGATACGGTATTGAAAACAGGGATGTTGAAAAAGCGATAAAAATCAAACAATTATGTTTTCAATCCACATTTATCCAATGCCTGTTTATATTTAATGTCTCAGCCAGCAATAAAATCGATACAATAATGATCGGCTATATAAATGAACTAGCTTTATGTACCCGGCCTTGCTCGGAATTGCCAGTTTGGGTTTCAGTTTTTTACAATCAGAAAAAGATAAAACCAATTCGTCAACAGAGTAATTGTGTTACCTTATTGATACTTCGTCATTTGACTAACAGAAGGCTTTTGGAAGCATTGACTGATCTAGAAAAAGGGATCGTTGGTTTGAATAGGCTTATTCCTGGCAAACGTTATTTGCTAAAGAAGGAAAAACATCCACCGATGCTTTATTCCGGGCAAACGCCCATTTTTAAAGAAGGGATCACACTCACCATTGCCTTATTCCGGGCAAATGCCTTCTTTTAAAAAAGCAATCACATCCACCATCCAGAAGGAAACACATTAATTATTGCTTTTCAGTGGGCAAACCATGATTCCGATGAAGGGTAACAATAATTATTGGTCTATACCCAGCAAATGCATGCTTTCTATCTCGCTTAACTTTTCAAAAGGACCTAAGTAACATTTTTTTCATGAATTAATTTGAATAGCGCAATCAATAGCTTTCATGTTTTTCTGTTGATTGCGCTATTCAAATTAATTCATGATAAAAATGTTACTTAGGTCCTTTTGAAAAGTTAAGCGAGCTATGAAAGATTTTTCTGATGCTGTTCATAATTATCCCAAATGCCCTTCATGTCAAATGACCTTAAGCCAAATATTGTTATGTTAATGGCCTGCTTCATTCAGGGATATGTCATTTTCAGGGAAGTTGAAGTTGAAGTCATTTTTGGGGAAATGTTATTAACAGGAAAATGTTATTGTCGAGGATTTGCTATTTTTAAGGAATTCGGGAAATTTGTTTTCGGAGCATTGTACAATGTGAAAGAACCTCGAATGAACTAAATAAGAGGGATTTTAAATCAAAACGTTCTCTGAACAATACCTAACCCCAACAACCTCCTGCATTCCAAAAGTTTCTCCCAGCCTCTATATAACAGTTTTGGGCAGAGAATGTGTTTTTACAAAATTGGTTCGAATTGACCCATGCGGTAAAAAGGTATACTAAACTGTTCGTTTAATAAATATACCATCTCTCTCATTCAGCTATGACACTCCTATCCAGTCTGATATAGTCTTCCTTAAACAGAGAATATGGGTTCCAAATTTAGTGGACATCGGTAAATGGGTTCAAAAGTTATGCTGAATTGATCGATAACTAAACAATACCCCTCTCTCACACCATCCCCTTTTAAAATTACCTACCCACATCCACTTAAGTTGTTTCCTTAGGACATACAATATTTGATACAAATTTAGTTCAAATCGGTCATTGGGTTCAAGACTTACATTTAGTTGATCGATTGCTGAACAATACCCCTCCCTCCATACCCTCCCTTTTCAAAGAGCATCCCTAATCACGCTATCGTCGTCTCCTTAATATGAAGAATGTGTGTTCCAAATTTGGTTGAAAACGTTTAGTAGGGTTTTGGTCACCGTGAATTTTTATATCTTTGGGTTGTTGGTTGATTTTTTTCGGTGATTTTTTTCGTTCCAAATTTCACCGGAAAAAATCAACAACCCAAAGATATATTGGTTGAAAACGGCCAATGGGTTCAGAAGTTACACTGAGTTGATCAATAACTGAGCAATACCCCTCCCCCCACACCCTCTCCCTTTTCCAAAGAGCATCCCTAACCCCTTCTATCATCGTTTCCTTAAGATAAAAAATGTGTGTTCCAAATTTAGTTGAAATCGGCCAAGGGGTTCAGAGGCTACACTGAGATGATTAATTACTAAGCAATACCCCTCCCCCCCACACCCTCCCCGTTTTCCAAAAAGCATCCATAACCCGCTATCGTCGTCTCCTTAAGATAAAGAATGTGTGCTCCAAATTTGGTTGAAATCGGCCAAGGGGTTCAGAGGCTACACTGAGATAATTAATAACTAAGCAATACCCCTCCCCGCACATCCTCCCCCTTTTCCAAAGAACATGCTTAGCCCCCCTCCATTGTCGTCTCCTTAAGACAAAGAATGTGTGTTCCAAATTTGGTTGAAATCGGCCAAGGGGTTCATAAGGTACACTGAGTTGATCAATAACTTAGCAATACCCCTCCCCTCACACCCTCCCCCTTTTTCCAAAAAGCATTCATAATCCCCCTATCATCGTCTCCTCAAGATAAAGAATGTGTGTTCCAAATTTGGTTGAAATCGGCCAAGGGGTTCAAAAGGTACACTGAGTTGATCAATAACTGAGCAATACCCCTCCCCCTTTTCCAAAAAGCATGCTTAGCCCCCCTCCATTGTCGTCTCCTTAAGATGAAGAATGTGTGTTCCAAATTTGGTTGAAATCGGCCAAGGTGTTCAGAAGTTGCACTGAGTTGATCGATAACTAAGCAACACCCCTCCCCTCACACCCTCCCCCTTTTCTAAAGAGTATTCCTAACCCCCCTATCGTCGTTTTCTTAAGATAAAGAATTTGTGTTTTAAATTTGGTTGAAATCGATCAATGGGTTCAGAAGTTATGCTGGAACATACATACAAACATACAAACATTGAGTTTTATATATATAGATTAGTTCAGGCCGTTGTGAATTGACATCTCGATAACGCTAATCGTGACTCAAACATTTGCATTTTACCAGTATAAAAATTTTGAAGATATTTTGTACAGGAAACAATCGATGCTATTCTACTATCTACAAAAAAAGATGTATTTTTTTAATATTCGCGCAATTTTTTGAAGTAAGAGGTGTTCGTCGCCGACTTGAATCTTTGATGCCGCATTTGCATCTACGTGAAATTGAAAATCTATCACGCCTGCACAATTTTGCAGCAATTCATATTGCTTAACACCGAGTACCGAGTATTACTGCAAATTCAAATAATTTTACAATTTCAGGCGATTGCGACTGGTAGAATTGATACAACTAATAACTTATACAGACACTGGTCCTTTGATGGAAGAAGAAAATGCGTCTTCGGTTAACCCTTAAATGCGCAATGTTGTTTTAAAACAACAAACCGAAAATACGTTTAATGTTAATAATTTTAATGGTAGTTTACGCTAAAAATACTTTCGACGATTTCTAAAAAAATCGCCTTGCGCCTTTAAGGGTTAATGAGGATCGTGAAAGTTCAACACGGTGGATATTTGATTTCGTTAACAAAGTCCAGATTCCGTTCCTGTACAGTAAATACTCGGCCCTTTTCGATGATTCAATTATCACTCGTCCTTCTTTCATGTAACAATCCTGCTCCGGCGATGGATAGAATCAGGTTCAATTAGGGGTCGTTCAATAATGACGTCACATGTTTTAGGGGAGGAGAGGGTCTAAGATTTTGTGACAGTTTTTTTTATTTATTACCAGATTAAGGCCGGAGTGGCCTGTACATAAATACATAAAATACACATGTACATACATAAAAGATTTCTCCATTCAGCTCGGTCCATGGCTGCACTTCGCCAACCACGCAGTCTGCGGAGGGTCCGCAAATCGTCCTCCAGCTAATCGATCCAACTTGCCCGCTGTGCACCTTCTTGTTCCCGTCGAATCGTTGTCGAGAACCATTTTCACCGGATTACTGTCCGACATTCTGGCTACGTGCCCGGCCCACCGCAGTCTTCCGATTTTCACGATGTGAACGATGGATGGTTCTCCCAACAGCTGATGCAACTCGTGGTTCAATCGCCTCTTCCACGTACCGTCCGCCATCTGCACCCCAAAATAGATGGTATGCAGCACTTTCCTTTCGAAAACTCCCAGTGCGGGTTGGTCCTCCACGAACATCGTCCAGGTCTCGTGCCCGTAGAGAACTACCGGTCTAATGAGCGTTTTGTAGATAGTCAGTTTGGTACGGCGGCGAACTCTATTCGATCGGAGCGTTTTGCGGAGTCCAAAGTACGTACGATTTCCTGCCATGATGCGTCTCCGAATTTCTCTGCTGGTATTGTTATCGGCGGTCACCAGTGAGCCCAAGTACACAAATTCTTCAACCACCTCGATTTCGTCACCACCGATAGAAACTCGTGGTGGGTGGCTTACATTGACCTCTCTTGAGCCTCTTCCTATCATGTACTTCGATCCGTTTAGCTTCGCTTTTTAGTCTGATGTAGGCTTCCTCCATCCTCTCAAAGTTACGTGCCACAATATCTATGTCGTCAGCGAAACCAAATAACTGGATGGACTTCGTAAAAATCGTACCACTCGTGTCAATCCCTGCCCTTTGTATTACTCCCTCCAAACCGATGTTGTGACAGTACATGTACTAGGTATACAAAAAAGCGTGACAGACGGGGGAGGGGGCCTAGAATTCGCAAAAAGTAGTGGATGTTATAGTTGAATCAAGTTGAAAAACCTTTCAAACGTCGCTTATTGAGCCTATTCAATCAATTTCTAGAAATGAATATTATTCCGGATGATAGCTAGATCAACATTTGAAAAGAGCATAACAGCCAAAATTTTTTCCTCCTGATTCTTAGTCTACATACTTACTTGATACTTGATGGGCTACAGGTCTTCGATGAACCTACGCCGAATGGAGTATCCCTGGTACAACTCGTGATTCATGCGATGCCACCAGATACCGTTCTCCTGTTTACCGCCGAGCATTGTCCGCAGCACCTTCCCGAGCAGCACAAGTCATACAAAATGGTTACAGCAACTTGTTTATGACTGAATTTGGTCACATATGAGTTGCTGTAACCTATGTGGAAAATGCGTGCTGCTAGGGTTACGCTCAAATACTCCGAAAGCTCTCCAATCAGCCTCCTTTAACTTCCATGTTTCATGGCCGTATAAAGCCACCGGAAGAATCAGAGTAGTATACAGCGCGAGTTTGGTTTTCGTATGCAGACTACGGGACTTAAGCTAATTACATGCATATGCATATGCAATCTTGGGGGCAGCAGGGACTATGTCCAAGGGCTTGACGATCCCTCCCCAGGCCATCTGCGAGTTGTGGCGCCTGCCTAGGATGTGGTGGGGTTTGACAGTGGGCCCTGTTAAACCTCTATAAAAAGCTGCATGAATCCGCAAGTAGGCTCCGCCAAAGCGACCGTGTGCCGCTCAAAGCGCACAAGCCCAAGTCCTGGTGTTAGGTGGGACGCTAAACAGCCCTGACACGACGGCCCTCCGACGAGACAGGAGGTTTGCACAGGCCCAATAAGCCGCCTTTAAAAACAACTATTACGAACGACATAGAAGATAATACGACTCGATACAATCGCTAACGACCTAAGCGACGAATAAAGAATCACGATTGGAAGCTTGGAACATGGAACTGCAAGTCGCTAGGCTTCGCAGGTTACGACAGGATAATCTACGATGAATTACATCCCCGCAACTTTGACGCCGTAGCACTGCAGGGAATTTGATGGACAGGACAGAAAGTGTGGAAAAGCGGGCATCGAGCGGCTACCTTCTACCAAAGCTGTGGCACCACCAACGAGCTTCATAGTGCTGGGAAAGATGCGCCAACGCGTGATTGGGTGGCTTCCAATCAACGCAAGGATGTGCAAGCTGAGGATAAAAGGCCGTTTCGAACGACAACGGCCAACGATGCATAAACTTTGCAGCCTCCCGCGGAATGGTAGTCCGAAGCACTTTCTTCCCCCGCAAAAATATCCACAAGGCCACATGGAAATCACCTAATCAAGTAACAGAAAACCAAATCGACCACGTTCTAATCGACGGTAAATTCTTCTCCGACATCACGAACGTACGCACT
This sequence comes from Armigeres subalbatus, assembly GCF_024139115.2. Taxonomy (NCBI): domain Eukaryota; kingdom Metazoa; phylum Arthropoda; class Insecta; order Diptera; family Culicidae; genus Armigeres; species Armigeres subalbatus. Next base: position 330,041,501 of record NC_085140.1, on the reverse strand, counting down.
TACCGCAGTGCGAATATTGAATCCGACCACTACCTCGTTGCGGTATGCCTGCGCTCAAAACTCTCGACGGTGATCAACACGCGTCGGAGTCGTCCGCCGCGGCTAAACATTGGGCGGCTACAAGACGGTAGGCTAGCCCAAGACTACGCGCAGCAGCTGGAAGGGGCACGCCCAACGGAAGAGCAGCTAGGCGCAGCATCTCTTGAAGATGGCTGGAGAGATATTCGATCCGCCATTGGAAGCACCGCAACCGCTGCACTAGGCACGGTGGCTCCGGATCAGAGAAACGATTGGTATGACGGTGAATGTGAGCAGTAAGTTGAGGAGAAGAATGCAGCATGGGCGAGATTGCTGCAACACCGCACGAGGGCGAACGAGGCACGATACAAACGGGCGCGGAACAGACAAAACTCGATTTTCCGGAGGAAAAAGCGCCAGCAGGAAGATCGAGACCGTGAAGAGACGGAGGAACTGTACCGCGCTAATAACGCACGAAAGTTCTATGAGAAGTTGAACCGTTCACGTAAGGGCCACATGCCACAGCCCGATATGTGTAAGGACATAAACGGGAACCTTCTTACAAACGAGCGTGAGGTGATCCAAAGGTGGCGGCAGCACTACGAAGAGCACCTGAATGGCGATATGGCAGACAACGGTGGCGGTATGGTAATGAACCTAGGAGCACGCGCGCAGGATATGCGACTTCCGGCTCCGAATCTCCAGGAAATCCAGGAGGAGATCGGCCGGCTGAAAAACAACAAAGCCCTGGAGTTGACCAACTACCAGGAGAGCTGTTTAAACACGGTGGTGAGGCACTGGCTAGAGCGCTGGACTGGGTGATTACCAAGGTTTGGGAGGATGAGGTTCTGCCGCAGGAGTGGACGGAAGGTGTCGTGTGTCCCATCTACAAAAAGGGCGACAAACTGGATTGTAGCAACTACCGCGCAATCACTTTGCTGAACGCCGCCTACAAGGTACTCTCCCAAATTTTATGCCGCCGACTAACACCAATTGCAAGAGAGTTCGTGGGGCAGTACCAGGCGGGATTTATGGGTAAACGCTCTACCACAGACCAGGTGTTCGCCATACGTCAGGTATTGCAGAAATGCCGCGAATACAACGTGCCCACACATCATCTATGTATCGACTTCAAAGCCGCATATGATACAATCGATCGGGACCAGCTATGGCAGCTAATGCACGAAAACGGATTTCCGGATAAACTGATACGGTTGATCAAGGCGACGATGGATCGGGTGATGTGCGCAGTTCGAGTTTCAGGGCATTCTCGAGTCCCTTCGAAACTCGCAGAGGGTTACGGCAACGTGATGGTCTCTCGTGTCTGCTATTCAACATCGCTTTGGAGGGAGTAATACGAAGGGCAGGGATTGACACGAGTGGTACGATTTTCACGAAGTCCGTCCAGTTATTTGGTTTCGCCGACGACATTGATATCATGGCACGTAACTTTGAGAGGATGGAGGAAGCCTACATCAGACTGAAAAGCGAAGCTAAACGGATTGGACTAGTCATCAATACGTCGAAGACGAAGTACATGATAGCAAGAGGCTCAAGAGAGGTCAATGTAAGCCACCCACCACGAGTTTCTATCGGTGGTGACGAAATCGAGGTGGTTGAAGAATTCGTGTACTTGGGCTCACTGGTGACCGCCGATAACGATACCAGCAGAAAAATTCGGAGGCGCATAGTGGCTGGAAATCGTACGTACTTTGCACTCCGTAAGACGCTCCGATCGAATAGAGTTCGCCGCCGTACCAAACTGACTATCTACAAAACGCTTATAAGACCGGTAGTTCTCTACGGACACGAGACCTGGACGATGCTCGTGGAGGACCAACGCGCACTGGGAGTTTTGAAAGGAAAGTGTTGCGTACCATCTATGGTGGGGTGCAGATGACGGACGGTACGTGGAGGAGGCGAATGAACCACGAGTTGCATCAGCTGTTGGGAGAACCATCCATCGTTCACACCGCGAAAATCGGAAGACTGCGGTGGGCCGGGCACGTAGCCAGAATGTCGGACAGTAATCCGGTGAAAATGGTTCTCGACAACGATCCGACGGGAACAAGAAGGCGAGGTGCTCAGCGGGCAAGGTGGATCGATCAGGTGGAGGACGATTTGCGGACCCTCCGCAGACTGCGTGGTTGGCGAAGTGCAGCCATGGACCGAGCTGAATGGAGAAGACTTTTATGTGCAGCACAGGCCACTCCGGCCTTAGTCTGATAATAAATAAATAAAGCATATGCAATCTTGTGATAATGATACCACTTCTTTGCACGCCAGCTCTCCTAATCGCTCCCTCGAGCACTATATTGAACAGTAGATTCGAGAGTGCATCACCCTGCTTTAATCCATCTAAGGTAAAAAATGACGTCGATATTTCATCCGCAACCCTTACACCTGATTTCAATCCTTCCAACGTTATACGAATCAGCCGTTTCAGTTTCGCCGGAAAACCATGTTCAAGCATAATTTGCCGTAATCCATTCCGTTTCACTGAATCGTACGCTGCCTTGAAATCAATAAACAGATGATGTGTCTGCAAGTTGTACTCCCGGAATTTATCAAGGATTTGCCTCAGGGTAAACATTTGATCCGTCGTGGATCGGCCCACACGAAAACCTGCCCATATACGATCTTGTGTTGACTGGGTGCTTGGTATTCGCCGACGAAGGACTCTTCAAGCGGTCTCAATCTGTTGAACAGAATACAGGACATAATTTTGTACGCCGAATTAAGGAGGGTTATTCCTCGGTAATAAAGGTGTGCGCCGTCGTGCCACGCCACCGCCGCAGACAGTTTTTGGCACGCCGCCGCTGCCGGCATTGTTACATCGGCTCGCCGCCGTTTGAAATTCGTCACGCCGTTGGTCTATAATTTTCCACGCCGATTCAAAATTCAATAAGTCCGCAGAATTTCCCGTTTAAGTTAGGACGATGTATTGAAATTTCCGTAGATTTTTCCGCATTAGCGTAACTAGCTCCGATGCATCTATTTTCTCTAGTTTGAGCTTCTTTTCAAAAATTCTCGAACATTTTGCCACCTCATTAAGCTATCTTATTGATAATGTGATAAATAAAATACGGTTCAACCACCTAAGGTAATTGCGGATCAATCACACTCATCCATATTCTTTTTTTGAAGTATATGCTTTCTGCTGTAGCTCATACTGCCCATGATTTCATAGTTGACGTATCAACCATTCGAAATTTTAGCGAATCATCTAGGAATTTCGACTTCCAGGAATTTGAACGGGAATGTTCCAGTGAATCCAACGGAAATGTTTCAGGAATTCCAATGAGAGTCTTCTAGTGATTCCGAATAGAACCCTCCAGGAATTCCGACGAGAATATTCAGAGATTTCGTAGACAATGTTCCAGGGATGTAGAAGCAAATCGTCGAATGATTCCGAAGCAATCTTTAGAGGGATCCCGAAGAAAATTGTTGAGGGACTCCGAATCAATCCTCCAGAGATTCCGTAAAGAATTCTCCAGCGATTCCGAAGGGAATAATCTTCCATGTATGTTTAAGCAAATCGTTGAAGGATTCCGAAGCAAGTATTCGGGGGATTCCGAGTCCGAAATTAATCTTTTAGGAATTCCGATGCAAACCGTCAAAGTATTCCGAAGCGAATTGTCGAATGATTCAGAAGCAAATCGTCAGAGGGATTCCGATCGTCGAGGGATTTCGAAGCAAATCATTCAGGGATTACGAGGCAAAACGTCGAGAGACTCCGAAATAAATATTCAAGGGATTCTGAAGCAAATCGTTGAAGTATTCTGAAACAAATCGTCAAGGAACTCCGAAGCAAATCTCCGAACAATTTCGAAACAGATCTTCGAACGACTCCGACGGAATTCCAAAGCAAATTAACGAGAGATTCTGAAACAAATCCTCCATAGATTATGAAGGGTATCTCCCACAGTCCCAAAGGTATCCCTGAACGATACCGAAGGAAATGCACTGTGAAATCTTCTGGATTCCGGTTGAAATACTTAGATGATTCTCAAAGGAATTCTTTAGGGATTGCTATGATAATTCTTCTCGGGTGCTGTTGGGGTACACTGATTATCATGCTGCTAGGCAAGCGGAAGTCTTTTGAAAACTGTCATTCCAGTCCGTGATGGTTGCCCAGTCAACATTTTGGTACCTATATCTTTTGATATAGATTATTATATCAGAACAAACTTAATCGTATATAATGCACAGATTGGCTATATACGTACCAAACTGGAGGCGATATAGGTACATACGAGTTTTATTATACGATTTTTCCCGACATCATGAGAACAGTATTACGATTATACATAAAAATATGAAAAAAAAAATATACAATGGATTCAGATTTTTGATGGACGCAAATGCGACTTTATTTGCTGTTTGTTATACGATATGTGTTTTACTGGGTGACCACATGTCTTTGACTGCTGGCATAGTATCACGTTTGCTTTGATTGATATTTTAGTTGCTCTCCGTTGTTGTTCATATCAAACTTATTATGATGCTTTTAAATCAATTAGATATTGCCTTTTCATAATTATCAACAAGTGCAATTTCACTGCCACACAGGAATCTTTCTCAGAAATGAAAAAAAGGTCATTTGTCTTCCACTCATTTCATAATGATAAACTGAATATGTCTTCAAACTTTTTCAGTAATTCATTATGCTATATGTTGAAAATTTATATCACTGCTAATTATGTAGCTCGGCTGAATTGGTCACTTTGCAGAAAAAGCCGTTTAGCTGAATATGTTATCTGGCAGAAAAAGCAGTTTGGCTGCAATGTTTGTTTTGCAGAGCCAAATGACTCTTTCTGCCAAACGACCATTTCTACCAAACGGCATTTTCGGCCAAATTACAATTTCAGCCAAATAAACTGTTAGGGCAAACAACTTTTCGGTCAAATTACCAATTCACCCGAATGAGCCTTTCGGATGTTTGTCGCTCTCCGCCAATTAGGTCCTAAAATGAAGAATCAAAATTCGATTTTCTTTCAGGGAACGACTCAAAAGTCGAAAGGAACATTGTTTAATTTGAAATTTAAAAATAGATGGAAAATGCTTCCTCGACATTTTTGGTCTTGTTTGACGTACGGAATAATATGATTGAAACGCACTTGCAAAAACCCGCAGGGCACTTGACTCAACCTTTGACAGTTAATATATGGGCCTGAAGTTTTGGGTTGATGATTCATTCGTTCTGAAATGTTGCCTTTTTAGCAACCAGCCCAAAACATGCTTAGCCCAAAACATGTCTTAAAAAGTCTCAAACATAAAAATGTCACTTTTGCTGACTTAAACTATTATCATAATTTTTATAATATCGGTTCATGTATTCTTGACCGATGCACTGTCGTTTGCAACCATAAACGATGTAGGGCTTTAGGACCCAAATTGTTTTTTTTTAATTTTCGGTCAAACCATTACGACCTAATACCGTTTCGGACAAACGTTTAATTCGACCTAATGGAATTTTGTTAGATGACTTTTGGCCTAGCCTGTTCGTCTTGACTTTTGGCCAAACGACAGGTAGGGCCATTTGGCCGAAAGGTGTTCGGTCGAATATGTCTTTTGGCCGAACAAACCATTACGGTAGCCTCACACCCCGGGAATTAGGTCCGCGGATTTTTTCCCCATATGTAGTTTTGCACATGTGATGTTTTCGGGGTTTGGGCACGGAAAATAAAAAATCCGGCCTCATTAAAAATGCACGGAGACCATAATCCGGCGGAAAATTTTCCCGAGGTGTGAGGTAGCCTTTACTCATTTACTCATTTGGCCGATAATTTTATTTAGCTGAAATGTACATACGGCCGAAAATGTCGTTCGGACGACTGGCCGTTTGGCCGCAAAGTCGTTTGGTCAAAGAGTTGTTTGCCCAAATTTGTCGTTTGTCAGAAAGGCCATTTGGCCGAAAATGTTATTTGGGAAAACCGGTGAGTATTTTTGACCATATTACCCGTTCAGTAATCAACATTTGGTTGTTGGACCAAATGACATTTTCAACCAAATGGCCCTTTCTGTCAAACAACCATTTCGACCGAAGGACATTTTCGGCCTTATAACCTATTCAAGTAAGTAACCTATTCGGCCAAACGACCGTTTCAGCCAAACAACGTGTTAGAAAAGAGTGTTTTTTCGACCAAATAACCAATTCGCCAGTATGTCGCTTTAGCCAAACTGTTTTCCGTTATATAACCGTTTACGAAGATTTTTTCATAGGAAATTATAAAAATCCCAAAATTCCAATGAATTTCCTATGAAAATTTCGACCAATTTGTCGTTGAAATCCAATTTGTAAGTTAATGTCCACATTTTGACCAATCTCATGCGGAAATTTGAGGAATTTTCTGTGTAAATTTTGAAGAGCACTTGACAGAAACTGTTGACACATTCCAGCGTAACGCGACACCATGAGGAGTCGACTTTCAGTGAGAAATTAGGTCCGCATTCGAAAATTAACTTCGAGAACATATGATTAAACAGGTTTAAAATTATCCTCACTAAGTTTCCTTTCTGATGATATATTAATTTTAAGATTTTTCACTTTGAATATGATTAATATAACGCGCTGCATTTCGTAACGCGACACCATCGCTGAAATGCACTTTTTTGCAATTGGCAATGCAAGTGCGTTTTTTAGCTCTGGTATAAGGTTTGGAATCTCGGTTTATTCCAAGCATTTGTCGTATACATTAATAGAAATGAGGATGTGAATTCAAATTACGGATAAAAACGGATATTATATGAAAAATTGCTGGATTGATTTAAAACCCGCCGAGTTACGCTGATCAACAAACAGTGTTCTGCAAATGGTGTCGCGTTACGCGAACGTGTTTTTATCGTTAATGGAGTACATAATTACAATCGATCTCGATGCGGCATGTTGCATTTGACGTGAAATATTATCACATTATCTATCGTTGAATTTAGTTCGAGTTAGTGGTCGCGATCCGGAGTTTCGGCTATTAAGGTTTTAGGGACTAATCGGCCCGATTTCGGTACTGAACCAAAACCATTCACGTCAATAGTTTTCAAAATGAAATCAATGCTAATGGGTTCACTGATTTTCAAATAAGTCACACCCAGGTATGATCAGGATCGGTTTTTCAATACGCGGTCAGTTGATCGATTCCCCTAGAAGTGAGTTGTATTTTTACATTGAAAACTTCTATGTTACTTTTCTCAGAAATGTTGAAGATCCACCTTTCTGTCGTTTTTTACTCTACGTTTCTAATGGAACGTGGACTGTTTTCAACTTTTTATTTATACCCTTTCAAAGACATTGGTGTATGTTTCATGCCTCAACAAATGTTCATTACAAGAGAGTGCACTACTTGCGTGCAATTTAAATCTTTACACTCTAGAGTCAATACTGAGAATATGATACCTCCCATTTAAATTACACGGTCTGTCACGTGAGACGTGTCAGATTCGACAATTCTCGAGTCATTCAAGACGCATAATTGGCACAATTGTTGTATATTCAAGTTCAAAGAGAAATTCATTCGAATGTCTAATATAATATGTCTTTACCGTGCGGGACCGAAATCCGTACAGCACCAAAATCCGTCCACCTCATGAGATATCAATAAATTAAAGGGGGTTAAAGGTAATTAATGTAGAAATAATTAATCTTATCCTTTTCAGATTCTTGGCAGTAAGCTTTTAGGGCAAAAAATTGGAAAGAAGGCTTTGAAATTAAAACAACAAAAATCAAAAACAAATCTTCACCCACCAAACGCCGAGTTTGTGCCGCCATTTTGTTTTCGGGTAGAGCATAATTGCACCAAAAGTAACTGTGTTTTTATTGCTTATTGCGAATCATTACATAAGATCAGCGGAATATAAATCGAAGGGATTGCTTCTCAAGGTGCGTATCGAATTATTTACAGTGGTAGTTCGGTCAATCAGACTGTTTCAATTTAAATATTTAGTTAACAAATAGCTGTACGGATTTTGATCCTTCGATTCGAAATCCGTCCACGGTGGACGGATTTCGAGTCAGGAGTAGTTGATTTAATTCATTATTTTATGATGTTTTTCGTAGTTTTTAATGAGTAAATGTGAAACAGTTCAAAAGTAGAAACCTTCATGCTCTTGTGTCGATGACAAATGTTTTATTTACATTCGATTCCTATTTTCTAATGACTTTTTCATATACTAAGGTGCTTAAGTGTACGGGTTTCGATGCCCCACGGTATTAAGGACATTCCTCAAGGAATCCAAAATTAAATGCACTCGCGTTTACAAGGGCACCCCACTCAACAATAAAGCAACGCACAACTGCCATGTCCGTGAAATGGTAGAAGGAAACCGTGTTCAGGAGCAAATTGTTCGTTACGTATACTCTTATGAGTACCTGATGATGTTGAGTGCGAAGATGTGCGAGAGATGTTTAAAAAAGCCTCACAATCTATTCAAACAAAAAATAATTGAGCCCTAGTTTTACGGGGGTTATTTATGGACGACCCCTATGAGTTCTACGAAACAACCAAATTTGCAATTTTAATTTTTCGTAACATTTCTTATATGGAAACTTATTTTTTTAGTATGAACAGTTACCAAATGACACACCCCGTTCCACCCCCTATTTTGTTACGCTATTCATGTACAAACCCTAACATACAAAGCAGAAACTTTTTTTCATTTTATGATCCATTGTGATACTGTATACATAAACCGAAAGCCGTATATCCCTCATTCCAGAAGCACACTGAATTCGCGTAACGCGACACCATATTTTTGTACCTAGGTTAACTACATAAATAATGATCCGATTTTAGATCCTAATATATGAAAAGAAAGCTGACGAGTACTAAGAGAATCCAAAATATAAATTTCCAATGTGGGTACTTTTGGTATAGTATCAATAATACGACTATTTTCGTAACGCGACACCATTTCAATGTCACTGTTTTAAAAATATAAATATTTCATGAAAACAAAAATGTTCGAAACAATACAATTGGTACAAAAAAATGTCATTATCAGCTCTACTTTATCATGTATTTATTAACACATTTGAACCCAAATAGGTGCGATGGAGCACATTTGTAAAAAAAATGATTACGAAGTCTTTTTCTCATGCTAAAAGTCTACTACTTTGATTGGCTGTTAAACTATGTTCCTAAACCAATTTTCATTGGAAAAATGTTTTTTCTTATAATTCAATATATATTTTTTCGTGTACTATTGATACTGGACCTTAATTTTCAGTTTGAAATGTTGGTCCTTTGGCGTAGAAGTGCGTGGAATGTGTCTGTTGGTTGAATGTTTGAACGGATCGGCGCACTCCTGTCTGTGCCCTTTCTTAAAGAGAGGGCAAATGAGGCCGTCCAACCAGCTAGCAGGCATTTCCTCGTCTTCTCATATTTTCGACATAATATGGTGCAGTACTTCATGAAGCTGCTCACTGCCATATTTGAAAAGTTAAGCCGGGAGCTGGTCATTCCCCGTAGCCTTATTGTTTTTCAGCTCTTCAATAACTTTTTTAACATCATCAGTGTTGACGACTCCACAGCTTGTCCACCGTCGCTGATATTTATTCTGATTTTATTATACAGTTAGAAAGAGAGGGATAGAAGCCAGCGTACTCGTGGTGACTCGAGGTTAGTTTACAATGTTTAAGGATGGACGCTTAGGATTTGGGATCAGGAAATTTCAGCTTCTCAGCCGGGCATTTGGCGTCAGGGACGATGTGGCGTGTTGTCGTGCTCGAGGAATGGTTCGACTGGGAGCATCTTCCGGATGGCCAGAGCTACGGGTGGCGCTGTCTTTCTCCGGACGCCATTGACAGACTCATAGAACCGCCGCATATCGTTCTGCTCCATTTTTCTTGCGCCTCGCTAATCCTTTGTTCTTCATATTTTTTCTTCTTCCTGTGGTGGGTTCGTTTTTCGGCTGCTCTTACTTCCTTGTACCGATCTCTATTCGATCGGATACCCGACACCAACATCCGGTTTCCAGTTTCACCATTTGGGTGACTCCAGGTGTGCTTTCGGATATTCTTTCGTGCAAAATGGCCATCCCTTTGGCAGCAGCGAAATTTGCTAGCCGTAGGCCGTTGTCATTGGTAGCGGAGTGAAGGCTCTCCCTACCAATCATGGGACGGAAAAAGTCCTCTCTACCGACCTGAGCGTTAGCGTCTCCGAGAACAATTTTCACGTCATGATTTGGGCACTCTCCATTTTTTTTCCCTGTTGGGTATTTTAATCACTGCGACCATTTGTTAGATCTATTGTGATATATGCCCCATTTCATATAGCTTTTTCAAGTTGACGCATCATTGATATGTAGAGCAATTGCATCACCTTGACTACCAGCGTCTTCCCAATACGGTATTATGGTTCTGATGAATTGTACTACCAAATTGGGACTTGTTCTCCAAACTTCAGAGGGTTCTATCAGCCCCCTGTTGAAGAACTGTAATCTTTTTCTAAAAATTGCCGGACAATGGCATAACAGATGTTCCGAGTCTTCCACATGTATACCGCAGAAGCAACATACATCATCTTGAAGTTTTCCTAGCAGCTTCAAGTGATAACGGCTCGGGCAATGGCCTGTTACAAGACCTGTATATGTGTTAAGATCTTTTTTTGAAAGATCTAAAATTTTGCGAGTGATAAATACGTTTGGTGTGATGAAACGTTTGAAAGGTGTTGGTGAAAGGTGTCCTCTATTTTGAATGTTCCCAAGATTTGAGTTCCATTCTAAGCATATCAGCTTGTTCGTTACCTTCAATGCCGCAATGACCAGGAACTCAATATAGGTTCACTTTGTTACGACTACCCAAGGTTTGGAGTGACTGAACACATTCCCAAACGAGTTTAGATGTGCATCTTGCTGATTTCAGAGCATTCAATGCTGCTTGACTATCAGACATTATGCAAATATTTGAATACCTGTAATTTCGACGTATGTATAAATTAGAGCATTCAAGAATAGCCTGAACTTCAGCTTGGAAAACAGTTGGCCACTTTCCCATGGGAATCGAAATATTCGTCCCTGGGCCAGTCACGCCTGCTCCAACTTGATTGTTCAGCTTTGAACCATCGGTGTAAAACACAATCGATCCTGAACGAAGATTTGGTCCACCATTTGTCCATGTGCTTCGCTCAAGATTAATTACATCAAAACATCGATAAAAGTTGTATCTTCTTCTCATCCAACATCGTTGTTTGTGATCAGTGAGTTGATACTTATTTTGTTTAGTATACTAAGATGTCCTGTTAGGTCACCTTCGAAGAGGTTTGAATCTCTTTTGATCTTCAAAGCACTCTTCTCTGCTTCTAATAGAATATATTGATCCAATGGTAGCACGTGGAGCAAAGCGTCTAGTGCTATGTTCGGCGTGCTTCTCATCGCACCAGTTATTGAAAGAGTTGCTAATCTTTGAATTTTTTCCAACTTCTTCTGTACCACCCTTTCTTTTGTTTTTGGCCACCATACTAATGCGGCATATGATATTCTGGGTTTCACAATCGCCGTATAAATCCATTGAATCATTTTTGGCTTTAGTCCCCACTTTTTACCGAACGTCGCCTTACTTATCCATAAAGCATTTGTAGCTTTGCTTAATGCTTCTTCAAGATGTAAGTTCCAATTCAGCTTACTGTCAAGTCGAACGCCAAGATGCTTGACTGAGTTTGAAAGTTTCAAATCTGCTCCTTTCAATTTTAATGTAGGTAAAGAATAATTTCTTCTCCTTGTAAACGCCACTAGTGTGGCCTTTGAAGGGTTTATGTTTAATCCTTCGTTTTCACACCATAATGTGATGAAATTTAGGGCAATTTGCATTCTATTAGAAATAACACAGTCATATTTTCCTCTCACCAATATAACTATATCATCTGTGAAGCCAATTATCTCGAAGCCTCGAGCCTCCAGTTGTTTGAGAAGATCGTCAACGATTAAAGACCACAATAGAGGTGATAGTACGCCTCCTTGAGGGCACCCTTTTACTGCTCTCATACTAATTGATGAGCTTCCAAGGTTTGCCGATATTTCTCGTTTTGATAACATCTCGCCAATACAGTCAACAATGCACTCTCCATAGGCTTTATCAAAACATTCATAAAACGTGTCCTTCCCGTCGTCGGATTTATCGTTTGTCGGTGCGTAAACGTTGATTAGGCTGTAATTGAAGAATTTGCCCCGCATCCTCAACACACAGATTCGTTCGCTAATGGGTTTCCACCGCATCACTCGCATCATCTGCTTGCCCATCACTACGAAACCAACTCCATGCTCTGCTTTTCCGCCGCCGCTGTGATAGATGTTAAACTTGAATGCAGTGTTGGACGTGTGGTCCAAGGGTCGGAATTCACGGTCTCCGGATTATGGCCATCGGACTTCTTGAATAGCAGCCACGTTCACTACAACCTTCTGCAGTTCACGAGCCAGAAGGCTCACTCGTCCAGGTTCATTTAGGGTCCTGACATTCCAGGTACCGAGTTTCCAATCATAGTCCTTATTTCGTTGCCAGGTCGGTTGCCAAAAATAGCGTTCTCTTTTTCTTCTATTTCCATTTTTCGTGATAGTTGAGGGGCTTCAGTAAGCTACCTTACCGGGGTCGCGTTACCTACATCACCATTATGGGGCTGCCACCTCAGGTATAACTGACGCGATGCAGCATTTCGTTGATCAGCCGCTGGGTACCAGGTAGACGCTTTTTGAGTCGCACCTTCTGGTGAACAGACGTTCGGGGCGTATCTTCTCACTCTAGCTGATGTCAGAAGGATAACAGTGCCCAGGCTGCACTACCAGCTAAGTACACAACCCTTAGCTGGCGGTCTTTTGTCATCGGACGACCCGTGGAAGCGTGAGATAGGAACTTGTGGGGACCAGAGCTCTGATGACCTTCCTTGATGTCAACCCACCATTTTGCAGCCCGATCCTGACGTCAATTTCCTTCAAAACAAACAAAACATAATTGTAAAAATTAATTTTGCTTAATTTTTGGCGTCCTTTGCACCAGTTGTCGAACTAGTGGTCCCATTATGGCCAATCCCATAAGATAACAATGGGATTTGCCATATAAGGAATCAAAATTAAGTATAGCTACATTTGGTACATGCGTTCCTATTAGGGATTAAGCAATTTTGTGTACATACTTTTACGAATTTAAACGCAGTTTTTACATTTGCTCTAAGGAGCAGGAAGGGAAACCTTCCGCATGACATATCAACACCATCCATATGCCATTTATTTATATTTTGAAAAATAGCTGTTCTTACCTATGGCGATGATTGGTACACCCACCCTTTTTGAGACTGAGAAAGGTCTCCTACCAATTCGGAGATTGATTTTCGGTCCCGGTTTCCAATGGAAATTCAGATTTTGTTTGGATAAATTCAGAATAGTTTCTTCAAGAACAATTACATAAGAAATATCGACAAGCTGATTCACGCCATCGCACCGTCGCGTCATCGTTTTCCCGCACACGCCTCTATTGTGAAGTTCTCATTTGCATGCATTTTCAATTCCATCGCATAAGAACTACGTTCCCATCAGCAGCCTGTCTTACATATGGCGCAGCAAAAAAGGGAGAAATGTTTAGTTTCACATTCGGTTTCAGTTCAGCTACCTGCCAACGTAGATCTCGAATGGACTTTTTATTCATGAGTTTAATGCCTTTGATCGTTTTGCTTTCCATTCCACGATTGTATCCTTCTTGCTCGATAGATGATTTTTGATATCGTTTCTTCTGACAATCTGTTTATATTCCACCTAGATGTTTGTATCGAACCGTTATTGATGTAAAAAAAGAACTTTGATTTTAGAATCAAGTATATGTCGGAGCTTGGAATTAGAACCGGAACAAGGAAAAGGTTGTCGGTTTCTTGGAACGACGCGTACGCATGTTGGCTTTTTAAAGGTTCTGAATTTTAACTAGAACCTGACTTTCTCTTCAACTTAGTGTTCTTTCAGAATTTCCACAGTTAATAATAGAGAACTTTGCTTTGCTTGTCATTGCATTAAGCACAAGTCCTTATTCTTAAATATTATGTCTAGTATATTGCTATTTGTTGGTGGCTCTGTCTAGCTTCACATCCCACTACCATATCAGGGTGATGAGCTGCACTGCCAGTTTCGATAACACAACCATTAAGACTTCGAACAACAATGTAAGGAAAGTATAAGTAAGTAGTTGCTTTTCGCTGTTGGTGAAATCTATTTGCATGTTGGTACATACTCGGATTGAATATGCTGAAAAAGCTCATTCGCAGTAGAGTGTTGTTTGGTGTGCAGTGCACTCTATTTGCTCCAGAAACAAGTACCTACAAGTACTTGTGAAGATTGGCAAAGATGTTCTGCAAACTAACAATGACAGGGCCGGGGATCGTATTATCTTTTGTTACAGTACCATTCAATTAAGTTCATTACATGGCTTTTGGTAATATAGCAGACAATAAACTAAAGTAATCCATGAGAGAAATAGGAGCTTGAAAGTGCCCAACGACGATTTAGATGGTTGAAATACATGCCTTTGTGGCCTGTGCCAGATTTGAGATTGTTCATCCCAAATCCATTGTGAATCTGTATGTATGAAGCTAATTAATGTATTGAGATCCGGAATGAAGTTTTTAAAGCAAATTACAGTATTATTAAATTTAAATGAATTAAAAGGGAACATATTTTGAAAATTTCAAAATAGATTGGATTTTCATATTCTTTAAAACATAAATTGAAGTCTATATTATTGGCAAAAATAAAATGTTATATTTCAAAACTATAAAAAATCATATACCTGCAGTACCCCGTCTGGAGGCGGTCTTGGTCATTAGAGGGTTAACTTCCAAGCGTTTTTGGTGCCCTTGAACTGTTTTGCATTTGCATTTTCACCCCTTGATGGGGACTGTCACTTGAGGATAGTTAGTGTCAGTCCCCATCAAGAGATAAGGAGAAAGTCTTGGTACGAAATGTGGTTTAGATGCGACAAGTATTGCGGTTGACTAATCTACAAAACCACAGCACCGAAGTTTGTCAACATTGTGTCCGCAGCATCTGCTGTCGTCATTACCAACAGGAAGCGGTTTCCGGAATTGAGTTTCAGACAATGAGTTGCTGCACTGACTTCAGCTTCTTCAAATCACATTTTACTCTAGGTTTAGAGTTGCTGCAGAGTAAAATCAACTGGTCGAAAAATGAACTGCTGTGTTAGAAACTCTCCCCCAATAATCGCTCTGCCTGGAAACAACTCACCCCACAAGCAGTGTCGCGTTCCATGTCCCGTGCAAGCATCCCATCCGAACACAAGTGCTCCTAATGCTGCCCGGGGTCAGGCTATCGAAACTTCCTATCGTTGCTGGTGGTGGCGAGCTCAATTTATACACAATGAGGATTAAGTTCTACACACTGCTTACGCCCTTCAGTCATTAAGTGCATCACTCTTTCTTCCTCAATTTGGACAAAGCGGGTCATGAATGAGTAATGCTAATGGACAGATTGCCCACACTGAACGAACGCCCTCCAACTGGGCTCGACCGCACGCCGTCCTCGTAGAGTTTGCTTCCAATAATGGCAACCGGAGAGAAAGAGAACATGAGCTATGGCCTACATGTATGTATAAAGGAGCACGCTGAAGTAGTTCTGACCAACTGGTGGCTGCTGCTGGCCGGGCGGTGGTCGGTCATCAGTTTACAGTACTGGGCTAAACTTGGCTCGATAAGCTTGGGGAAATGATTTGTGATTTCTACTTGGGGAGGTACGAGCTTGCATCGTAGTAATTATGGCACTGCACGTTGATCCGAAAGGTCTAAAAGAAGAACATCTTTCGTTAACGTGATGTTCAAAAAAAATTATCACATCTGGTCAATATTTGCAGAATGAAAAAAATCTTTAAAAAAACGCAACTTAAATTTTTTTCAACTTTTTCGCCAAACTCTTAGGATGGATAATCAAACATTTTCACGGAACCACTACTTGTGCTGTAAGCATGTGTTTATAAATTTCAATAATAAATCTTTAAATCTTATTCCTTCTGAATTCGCTAGATTCGGTGTTATTTAAGTCATTCTGTAGAAGGGATGCAAGGGATAGTGTCTATAGCCAATTAGAAGGATTCCAATTAATAAAGTTATAATCGGTTCTGTTCATCATAGATAAAGCCACTTATATGGGCAGTTATACAGAATTCTCAGTGAGCAAAGCAGATATTTGCCAATCAGTTTGCGGTAGATTGCATCATCCGATCGATTATCAATAGCACTTGGAATTCTTTATTTTCAGGTGACTAGCAATTATAATTGTAAGTACTGTAAAGTAAATAACCGGCAAGGCTCCAGCAATCAAACTCATCAAGCATTATCGCTGGGTGACAATGGACATGGAGTCAACAGCTGATGACTATTGGTGCCAGTCTTGCAATTGTGATCAACTTCATCAATTATCAGCATGATAATTTAGAAAGAAAAATAATTAAGCTTGCTTAATAGAATGTCTTCACCTGTCATAAGATGAGTTAGTATACTATTCCATTTAATTCCCCACCATGTCGACTTTAACAGTAAGGCCGTTTTCAATGTCTGATACTTGTTTTCAATGTCTAATACTTAAAAACAGCTTGAATAAAGTGAAGAAATTTTGAAGAAGAGAAAATTTTCCATTTTCGATAAGAAGCTCTTAGCTATAATTTGCAAAAAGAAAATCCAACAAAAATATCCCAATATCCAACTCCGTGGTACTTATGAGGCCTCTCATTAAGTAAGTACTACATCAACATATTCTCCCGCTCCCAAGTTACGGTGAAAATAGGCGTGGTCAGGAGTAGTAATCCTCATGCTTTTGTGATTTTTATACTAGATTGAAATTAAGGACCACCCCACAATATTCGATTGAATATTGTTCACCATTTTCAAAAGTATTCCAGATTCAAAGTGCCACCCCTCTATTTCAATGAGTATCTTAAATGGAGTCTCCTGACCAATTTTCAGCAAAATCCAAGGAGATTTAGAGGTGCATCAAACGAGATTTGTGATTTTTCAGACTTTTTCGTAAAAATATCGTCTGAGTGCATCAATTTAACTCCACATAATAAAAGGATTAGTCGTTGATAGCTTCTTTAGACTATTATCTACCACTTTGTCATTGATACTAGGATGTTTAGAGGGCTTATTCTATGACTTTTTATTAGATTTAGCTGAAAAAATGCCTTAAAACCAGAAAAATAATTTTAGGTGCTTCTGGGGGTAGTATAATTGTTCAATATGTGCTCAATTCAATTTTTCCTTTCATTTCCTTCGAGTGTTGCGGAAGTTTCGTCCATACATCACTTTATTCTGAAAAATAAGCTTCGGCATGTAATAATGCAGTTTTCATGAAATACTCAACATTTGAATAGGGTAGTCAAGCAAGACCATTCCCCCCATACGAAAACAAAGTTGACCATGATTTATGAGGAATGTCATCCAGTATGCTCGACCCACTGGTATGGATCTAGAGTGGGCTATGTGGTAGTGTCAGGGCCTGCAGATCAAGAGGTCCACGGTTCGAGGCGCCTAGCAGTTAAAGATATTTTATTTATCAAGCCAGGTGGCTAATTCCATGTTGTCGATAATCAATCTGTCGCGGTCAGAAACTTCCTGTAAATTGAACGTGATAAAAAAGTCTTATAAAGTTTGAAAAACATCTAGATTTATTGGTTATCCTCTCCTTAGTTATTGTACCACACTCATGGCACAAACAAAACCGAACCGATCCCTCCCATTTACAAACCGTTACTTCACAATTGGTGGCTGCAATGATGGACATGAACTTATTATAATCTCAATCATTGAAGGTTGTTTGAAATTAGTCAGTGACATGAGTGATGCAAATTGTAGTGTAGTTCAAATGTAGTTAACGACCCCAAAATGTCATTGAAAACATGGCATTTTCCATAAGACTTGACCAGAAAAAACCTTCATCGACTCGGCGATTCGAACCATGGACCTCTTGATCTGCAGGCCCTGACACTACCATATAGCCCACTCTAGATCCATACCAGTGGCTCGAGCATACTGGACGACATTCCTCATAAATCATGGTCAACTTTGTTTTAGTATGGGGGGAATGGTCTTGCTTGTCTTGCTCGTAAGTTGTGGCTTCCAACTGCAATTTACTGTTTTTGGATGTTTCTGCATACATTTTTGCATATAAACTTCCAACGAGTTTAGCACCGACCAAACGTTGACTGATTTGGCTGAAATTTTGTCCAGAGCATCAAGGCATCAAATAGAACCGAATAAGAGGGCGGCCCATCAAAAAAATTTAAAAAGTGTTTTTTGAGCCACCCTACTGGACAAGTTTAAAATGAGTAAAGTACACACATAGAGTACATACATAGAACTGAATCCGATTTTCATCCACGAGGCACTTTCAACGGTAAACATCAATATAAACAATGCTTATTGTGTTTTCCTGCACATAGTATGCACATTCAGTGACAGTCAAATGAATGAGTTGGTGGAGTAGTCGTCTAACTATGTCATTCTATGTTTTGAATAATCATGCGATGTTTGTCAAAATTCGGACTGAAATTGCTTCATGAAGATAAATATTTCATGCTCTGCTACGCGGTACACCGTAAGTATGATATGTTATGCTATGCTATATATAAGCCGGTGGCAGCGGCTGCGTGAATCAGCGTGGCAACATTTGTACTGTATTCAATTCCCGAAAAAAAAATCATTAGTTTTAAGATGTTTTATTTAAAAAATATCTTTAAAAAAACCCAAATAAAAGCACCTAGTAATGGTACTGCCTTCCTCGCATTTAGCCATGATACCAACCTTTATAATTTAGTTCACCATTTTCTTTATAACTTTTGAACGCAATAACCGATCGTTATCAAATTCAATAGCGATCGACAAGGCTTTAGGCTCATTTTGACGAGCTGAGTCGATTGATATATAACACTATGTGTTGGTGTGAGAGTGTTCGGAGTCTTTTAAGCAGTTACACCGTTAATTCTGGTGATGATAATGCTAAAAGAAATTCGGTCCGCGCTCCTAATCTTGACCAACACTGAATCCTAGCCACACTGTTCGCCGCAATTCTGCTTAAAGCTGACCTCTATTTGAGAACGTATAGCGGAGAGTGTATTCAGTAAATTTTCTGGCAAAAATCATTAAATGATTTAAATGTTTAAGTTTTGAATTCAATGTTCAAAAATAGTTTTATGCTATCCCAAGTAACAATTTCAATGCTTGTTAGATTTATTCAATTCTTATAGCGGATTTATAACAGCAGTCACCATGACCAATTGTTATGTTCTATTGGCGTTCTTATTGCTATCAATAAACCTCTCATAAATCTGCTGAAAAGCTTCAAACGTCAAATGCTAATTGATCTTATGGGCAGCTTTACGGTTATGATTGAGAGCATAATAAGTCATATTTTCAAAGCTCGATCAAAGTCAAAATTGTTGGCCGTAATGTGGTCGAATGAATAACCACAATAAGAATATTTGCATTGCAAAGAGTTTATTACGGTGTTCATCGAGAGCAACATTTTTCTGTTCGATATGCATGATGGCCATATTGAAAATAGAAAAGCATTTCCAAATCAGTGAAATTCACTTCTAGACAATATTTACGCCGCATAAAGAACTTTTTAGGCAATTGGTTAGAATTGCAAATATATTAGTAAGGGGAAATCAATGGAATAAGTGGATATTTAGAATATCGATGTTATAATTATGTCCAGTGTATTGCCCAGAACTACATAATTTTGTCGGCGCCTAGTGCTCAATCTCATTTTTTTTACTAAGTTTCACAATAAAACTGAACGCGCAGCTCATCTCAATAAATATATACCTAAGAAAAATCCTTGGAAAATATTTGTTGTTGTTTTCATTTTCATCTATACAATCCATTTTGTTTTTAATATTCTGTGATGTTTTTTTTTTCTCTTTTTAAAGCAACTTTTTTGACAGCTGCCGCAGTGGATTGCGGGTGGCTTGAAAAGTGTTTCCAAATACTCTTATAATACGTTTATAGTGGTTATCAAGGGTGGGCCACTTGGTCATATCTTACTCTGGTCATCAGTCATCAGATTACTGGTCATCAGAAGGTTGTCGTGTGGTCGTGGGTTTTATCGTGAGTTCTTATAATTTGATCTTGAAAACCATTCCAAGAGAGGAATAGAACTTAAAATGTTACTTCCCAAGTAACATTTTAAGTTTTATTCCGCTCTAAGAATGGTTTTCAAGATCAATTTATAAGATCTAACAATAAAACCGAGTAATACACGGCAACCTTCTGATGACCACTATAAGAGTAAGATATTGCCAAGTGGCCTCCAGATAACCACTATAAACCTATTATAAGAGCATTTAGAAACCCTTTTAAACCATCCGCAAAACAGGAATTTGGCTGCGGCAGCTGTCAAAAATGTTGCATTAAAAAAAAAGAAACAAATCTTTGCAGAAAAATAATAACAAAATTGATTGTTGATGAAAATTATGATGATGACAACAAAATAATATTTTATTTCAGGTTGTTTTTTCGATTCAGTACCATTGAAAAGAAGTGCGCTTCCGATTTTATGGTCAAATGTTGTGAAAAATATAAGGTTGAACACCACGCGCCAGCCATATAACGTAGTTCAGGGAAATAAATCGAAAATATTGATTACCACAACATCTAGGATGTCCACTAAATCGATTAGTATTTTTGCCCAAACTATTAATTAATGAAATTATTTATCGGAAAAAGTATGATAAGCGGTGAAAATTTCGTTAAATCATGCATTTCAGTGATATATTTCACTGACTGCGAAATGCTTTTCCGTTTTCAATATGGCCATCATGGAATTTGATCAGAAAAATTTTGCTTTTATAAAACACCGTCATAAACTCTTCGCAATACAAACATTCTTATGAGGGTAATTCATTTGACCACATCATGACCAAAAATTGTAGCTTTATTCGAGCGTTGAAAATTGGATTTATTACGCTCTTCATCACTACCATAGATCTGTTCATATGGTCAATAGGCATTTTACGTTTGAAGCATTTTTTAGCAGACTTATGAGAGGTTTATTGATAGCAATAAGAGCGCCAATAAAACTGAGCAATCAGCTTCGTGATTGCTGTCATAAGTCCGCAATAAGAATTAGATAAATCCAAGAAGCATGGAAATTGTTACTTGGGTTGGGATGATTAGCAAATACATGTGTCACATAAATATTTTAGATACTTTGTTATCTGTTCTCCTTCCTTCTATCATTCACTATCCAGTGTTCCAGATTGTCACTCAGACATTACGACAGTTCACGCGGCGCGTTAATATCGAGCCGAGGGGTTTGTTTGGGGACGGCGTTATCCACCGTCACATCTCCCCGGCCCGTAAGCTGATCCGATATCCCAGGGTCAGTCTTACTCTGCTTTACGTCCAGACGAGCCAACCTGGCAACCGGCCTTCGAACCATTCC
Organism: Armigeres subalbatus; assembly: GCF_024139115.2. Taxonomy (NCBI): domain Eukaryota; kingdom Metazoa; phylum Arthropoda; class Insecta; order Diptera; family Culicidae; genus Armigeres; species Armigeres subalbatus. The sequence goes on along the minus strand of NC_085140.1, from coordinate 330,020,063 downwards.
GGACGCCGTCTGCACCACTGCCTGCCGAATACGGCCATCAGCTCCTTCCACGACTTCTGCTACACGTCCTCGAATCCATCCGTTACGCACATTTTCTTCTACGATGATCACTAGATCTCCCGTTTGTACAGGAGGGACCTCTTCAAACCACTTAGTGCGACGTGTTATTTCTGGCAAGTATTCGTGTATCCATCTTCGCCAGAACTGGTCCACCATGACACGACAAAGATTCCACTGGCTTCTGCAGGCTTCCCTGAATTCCACCAAAGTTCGTGGAGTCTGTACAACACCGTTAGAACTTAGTACCAAAAAATGATTTGGAATAAGCGCCTCCTGCTGTTCCTTCCCAAGTGGGATGAATGTTAGCGGTCTTGAGTTCATTACACTCACAGCATCTGCCATTAGGGTGACCAGAGTTTCATCACTCAGGTCCTTGTGGTGTACATTGCCAATAGTGCAATCTTCACGGATCTTACTAAACGCTCCCACACCCCGCCCATGTGGGGAGCGGCAGGTGGGTTAAAAACCCACCGTTGGTGCGTTGGTGAACGTCTGCGCTAACTGCTGGTCGATGATATTCTTCTCTCGAAGTAACTCGTTACTGGAACCCACGAAATTCGTTCCTCGATTACTGTAGATCTCCATTGGTGCCCCTCTACGTGCCACAAATCTTCGGATGGCCATCTTGAACAGCACGGATGGTGAGACAAGTAAATAATGCTACCTATCTTTTGGCAATACTTCGATTCACCCGCACGACTATTGGTCCAAAGTAGTCAATGCCAACATACGAAAAAGGACGCTCAAATACTTTCAGTCTTGCTTCAGGAAGGGGTGCCATCCGCGGTACCGCTGGAACTGCCGACTCAACTTTACATAACATGAATTTCGGACAGCCGTACGAAGATTAGGCACATGGAAACGCTGTCGTATCTCGTTAACGATAGTTTCTCAATTTCCATGAAGATACTTGCAATGGTACCATCCGATTATCAACTCAGGCATGAAGTTTTAGCAAAACGATAGGGAAACGTGTATCAAACGATACCAAAATAACTGCTGCTATCCGGCTTTCCATGCGTATTACCCCGTCCTAGTATGGACACGGGGACAACTTCCGTATCTTACTGGTGCGCTCTAATTTCAGTAGACTTCGTGGATGCTTTCCTTGCAGCTTGGAAAGAGTAGTGACCTCATCTGGGAACTCATCACGCTGCACCCAACGCCATATGACTTTCTCCGCGGAAGACAGTTCGCTCTGAGTTAAGGGCCCAGTCTGCAACGCTGCTTTTCAAATTTTTCGCCGCAAGTTGTGTACATAGCGCAACACATACGCTGTCGCACGCCAAAATCGTGTCCACTGAGAAAAGCGCCACCATTGCACAGGATGCTGTACTATTCCTTCATGATGCACCATACACGCTCGAATCTCTTCGTTTGTCTTTTGTTCTCCAGGTTTAACGTCCGCGAGCCAACTATCCTCCGGAAGGTACAAAAGTCTGGACCTCGGAACCAACGACTGTTCGATAACGTAGAAGGACCTTTTCCCCATTTTGTCGCATCGTCTGCCACATTCTCCTTCGATGGCACTCAGCGCCATTGACTCACCCGAGTTTTAGAAAGAATTTCTCCTACACGGCAATCAACGAATTTACGGTAACATCTATGATCTGAGTTGACCCACGCTAGCACCGTTTTGGAGTCAGTCCATATATTGCACTTTTCGATTTTCAAAGGATGCTCGGCGAGTATTGTTTTTTGTAAACGCGTTCCTCTACGCCATCTAAAAATTCAGCCCGTAAGTACGCAACGCACGCATAAGCCTCTTCACTAGCGTCTACGAAAACTTGGAGCTGCAATGTCTGCATATCTTTTACAGAATGACGTGGGAAATAACAGCGCGGAATTCTGATTTGATTCAACTCTCCGAAATATTTCGTCCATCGCTTCCATCGTTCACCAAGCATCTCCGGGATTGTTTGATCCCACAAAGTCTTGGCTCTCCAAAAATCTTGGATCAAAATTTTGCCATGGATCAGGAATGCTAGAAAACCCAATGGATCAATCGTGCTCATGACTATACTAAGAGCTTGTCGTTTAGTCGGTAGCTGCTAGTGGCTGACCAGTTGCGCCGTAAACGTAATATCATCTCTCCCAGGTCTCCAACGTGAGCCGAGAACACGTTCCGAAGAGTTTGTTTTATCCAACTGCAAGTCTTTTGCTGTTATTGGGACGCCACTCCCGAGTTGTGCCAGAACCTTTTCGGAGTTCAACAACCAATTCCTTATGTAGAAGCCGCCTAGTGAGTGTACATGTCGCACTTCTTCGGCAATCTTGATCGCTTCGCTCTCGCTGTCGGCACTATCCAAATAGTCATCGACGTAGTGCTTTCGTTGTATTGCTCTTGCCGCACTAGGATATTCCTCCGCATATTCTGTGGCGTTCAAATTGTTAACGAACTGTGCCGAGCATGGGGAGCATGTAGCTCCAAATGTAGCTACATCCATGATGTAAATTACTGGATCTTGAGTTGGTTTCTCGCGCCAGAGTAACCGCTGTACATTATGATCCTCTTTCCGTATTCGGATCTGATGGAACATTTCCATAAGATCGGCACAAAGAGCAACACGCCTTTCCCGGAATCCGAAAAGAACTCCGAACAGCGAACTGAGTAGATCCGGCCCTTTCAGTAGCATTGTGTTCAATGATATCCCGTCCACCTTGGCCGCTGTATCTTTGGGTTCAGAGCCACGCCGAGGGGCAAGTACCAGATGCGTCGTGGATCAGCTTCATTGAGCTCCTCTTCCGTAGCTTTATGGATATATCCCTTCGCTTTGTAGTCCACAAGTTGCCGTTTCACACTCTCTCCTATTACTGGATCACTTTGCATACGGCGTTCTAAGCATTGAAGACGCCTGACTGCCATGGCATAACTATCCGGAAACTCAAAGGAGTTAAACTTCCAAACCAAATAAGTCCGGTTTCGAACCGCCGTCCGATCCGTTTGGTAGTGTGCTTTAGGATATCGTTGGCTCGACGCACTTCATCCGTCTCAGGACACGCTACTGTTGTTATTCCCAGACTTTCCACACTAAAAAACTGTTTAACTAGTAACGGTTTAACTGTTTACCACATGTGGAACGTATCTACTTGATCCGTTGTTTTATCCTGGTTTGTTCCATAGGCAGTCCATCCCAATCGAGTTTTGGCTGCAATGGGTTCCCCTGGCTGTCCTTCACGTATTTTGAGAGTGACTGTAACATGCGCATTGTCATTTCCAATCAAAATGAAAGGTACCGCTTCATCATAATCTTGATTTGGTAGCCCTAGCTTTTAGTTTGTTGGTGTGAGAGTGTTCGGAGTCTTTTAAGCAGCAACACCGTTGATTCTGGTGATGGTAATGCTAAAAGAAATTTGGTCCGCGCTCCTAATCTTGACCAACACTGAATCCTAGCCACACTGTTCGCCGAAATTCTGCTTAAAGCTAACCTCTATTTGAGAACGTATAGCGGAGGGTGTATTCAGTAAACTTTCTGGCAAAAATCATTAAATGATTTAAATGTTTAAGTTTTGAATTCAATGTTCAAAAATAGTTTTATGCTATGATTAGCAAATACATGTGTCACATCAATCTTTTGGATAATTTATTTTTTCTGTTCTCCTTCCTTCTATCATTCACTATCCAGCGTTTCAGATTGTCACGCAGACATTACAACAGTTTACGCGGCGCGTTAATATCGAGCCGAGGGGTTTGTTTGGGGACGGCGTTATCCACCGTCACACTATGGGTCTACGAGCCTTCTATAAAAAGTTCGTTCTCGGAGTAAAATGATAGCCTTTCGGTACAACGAGAAAGGCAAAAATGTCTTCAACATTTGTTTCAGAAATTCTTTGGAAATTTGTTATGAAATTCTTAAGAATTTTCCCTTGTCATAAGACGAGTTTGTACAATCCCATTGAATTCCACCACTTAAGTGAAATTGGTGGAATTCAATGGGATTGTACAAACTCGTCTTATGACAAGTGAAGACATTCCACTAAAAAGCTCAAAATAATTTTCTAAACTTAAGAATTTTGTTGAGATTTTTTTGCAATTTTATTAATAAATACTTCGATTTTTTTCGGCGAATTCTTTGGAAAAATCTTTGGTTTTTTTTTCTTAAAAACTATTCACAATTTCGAAAATTTCCTCGAAGCATACTTATGAGTTGCCTCAGTAAATTCTTCTGAATTTCAATTTAAATGAGTTTTAATTTGAAAAATTCTTCTGAATTTCTTTTGAAAAGTTCTCAGAATCTCTTCGAAAAACCAGAGCGTTAATGAATAATGCTTCCAATGAATGATTAAATTTGTTATGATTAAATCATTCAACTCTATGATAAAAGATTATGATTAATGATTAATGCATTTTCGAAAATGAATAATGATTATGATTAATGATTCAATTAATTTTTGACAATGATTAACGATTATGATTAATGAATAAAACGTTTGAAGTATGATTAATGATTACTGATCGTGATTAAATGTTGACACAATATGTGTATGATTAATGATTAACGATCGATATGATTAATGATTAATGATTATGAATAATCAAATCAAACGATTTGCATAGTGATCAATAATCAAGTAACCGTTCGACCAAATTATGTTTTTTACCTTTAAAATGTATGATTATGATTAAAGATTAATGAATAAAAACGATGCATGCAATGATTAAAATTAATGATTAATGAATAAACTCAAAATAATCATGAATGAATATGATTATTGATCAATGATTAAATGCAAAAATCTATGATTAGTGATTAGAGATTAATGATTGAATTGTATTTTTTGTATGATTATGATTAATGAATAATGAATAAACAACCCATTATTCATTAATCATGATTAAATCCATGATTAATCACTAATGCTCTGCGAAAAACTCGGGATTCATTTGAGGACGAACGTTCCAGAATCCAATTTTATTTCACCTCTCGTTTTCAGAGGCACCACTATCAATACTGAAGAGAGGAGTTTTTGCCATCTCTTTATTCTACGCTTGCTGCGACGCAGCAAAGCCAAAATGAAAACATGACAGTTATTCCTCAGACAAACAGACGTAACACTAGAGAAAATACCATCGACCATGACTTTAACGACCAATTTGAATTTGATTGTTTGCGCGTTTCACAACCAGAAGCGCTAGCGTCGTTTGACATTTCACTCTAGACGGTGTTGAACTAAATCTAGAATTAAAAAAAACACCTTAATAAAGAATTTTTAAAAAAATCACTCTAGCGCCTTCCGGTGACAATGTCATAAGAAACATTGTTTCGTGTAACATGCTCGCAAGATGGCGGTAGAGGAGTTGAGCAATGGATTTTTCAGAAAAATGTTCAAACTGTTACGTCTGTTAGTCTGTAGTTATTCGTTGCTTGTTTATCGAGATTGGTGCCTCTGAAAGCGCGAGGTATAATTTATTTGGATTCTGGACAGTTTCACCTTAAGGAATCTCGCAAATCTCACTCGGAATATAGTCCGGAACTTCCTCAGTCAATTTTTCTAATTTTTTTTTTTTTAATTTTATGGAAAACTTTACGAATTTTTCTCAGATTTTTTTAGAATCTCCTCGAGAAATTCTTCAGTTTTTTTGAAAGAAATTCTTCGGAAAATTCTTCCAAATTTTCACGAATTGTTCAGAATTTCCACGGGTTTTTTTTTTTTGATTTTCACTTGGATTTTTCTATCTAGCGTTGTAATTATACGCTATTGATTAATGTACAATTGTACACAGACACATAGACATTACGTAATTGAACCGACGTAAGACATCATAGATCAGTGGCGTGAAAGATTTTGAGCAGCGGGTGACTATGAAAAAAGGTCGCCATACATTTTCGGCAGTAAAATTGCGGGGCTAGGGACAAAAGGTTGAAAGACAAAAGATCGGAAGGACAAAACGTTGAACGGGGAAAAAGGTCGAAAGGGACAAAAAGGCGAAATAGACAAGAAACTGAAACAGAGAGAATCAATCTCGCACAATAGGGGGACTGGGGGTAGGACGCCCACGTTAAGGAAAATGCCGTTTTTATCAATGAAAACCATCAGTTCAGCCTGTTTACACCAGCGCAAACTAAAGAACAGCATATCTGCTACTGACTACCGATGACAGTTATCTAATTCAGCATTTCATTGTACAGACATTTTATTTTAAAAAAGCACACGCAAAAAAATGATTTTGAAACTTTGCGGAGTGATATGCGCCAGTGATAGAAAAACTAAATGCCACCGAGGCAAATTTGCATCAATACATATAAAAATCGTTTTTTCGAGATTTTCATGTATATTTAAGTAAATTCATGAAATGTATGTATCCAATTGCAATATTTTTCATTGCTTTATCGTATAAACTATTGAAAATAATCACAATGAGGACAGTTAGCCTCATTCAAGGGTGGCGCATTTTGACCCCTATGGTCGTGCTACCCGCACTTCCCCTAAAAGATTTATTCATTTCTAAAATCAACATCCTTTTTTATATCTAACAGAACTATTTCGATATTCATAATATTGTTTCATAGTATTTACTCCTCCTCCGAAAATTAAATGAATGTATCACCTCTGCAAATTCCAAGGAACACCCTTCTTGTTAAAAACTTGTTCTTGATCAACCTTTTGTCCATTTTGACCTTTTGTCCTTTTCGACTTTTTGTCACTTTTAACCTTTTGTTCCTTTCGACGTTTTGTCTCTTCGACCTTTTGTCCTTTCGACCTTTTGTTATAAATTCGCGCTACGGCGCACATCTTTTTCTACAATTATCATGAAAAGGAAACTGTTAAAATAAACATAAGGCCGTTACAAATATTTAATTAACTTTTTGTCCCACTGGTCTCCGAAAGGTCAAGGGGGGGGGGGATAATAAAAAATAAATATTAAAATTAAAAAAAACCTCCTCGGATTTGTTAAAGAATGCTTTGAAAATCCTCAAAATTATCCGAATTTTATTTTGTTGCCCCCTCAAAATATTATTTTTTGGCAAAAAAAATCCGAGGGAGGTGGGAGACAAAATAGTTCAAAAAAAAAAATTTGTATTGGCCTAATCAATCTTGTTACAAATTGACGTATCTAGAGATTTCAATTTTTGAAGTCTCAATGTTAGATCATTACTAATAACTTTTTACTTGCCATAGTGAGAAGTTAGAACTGAGACATCCCACTTCTCACTTTTCACTCCTAATTTTTCAACTCTCACGTGCTGCTTCACGGTTCTCACTTTTTATGGTGAGAAGTGCCAAGTGAAAATCGAAGAGATTGCGCTGCCGGTAATAAAGCTAATCAGTTCAGTGCATGTTTTCTCTTGTTTCGGACAGCAGAACGATCGTGTGATCTGCCGAAATATTGTGATCTGTATTGCGCGACCGGTAATAGGGCACTGCATGGAAACATCTCTTTCTCTTTCGTTCCTCATAAATTTTGACGTTTACTGGCCTTGTTGTTTTCTCATTTCTTTGCAGCGAGAAAGAGACAAAGCAGTCCGTGCAGTGCCCTATAAGAGTAGCCATCGAACAAGTAAGTGCAGTACGTTTTTTAGTCGTCGTGAAAAAAAATATCTATCTTGTGTGCGGTGGCGCATGTGCGTTCTTCAATAGTTTGCTGTAGTCATTGAGCAAGTGAGTACAGAGTGCTTCGCTTCCGTGCGGTCGTCCGAAACACGAATCTCTTCGGCTTTCATATGCCACCGGGCGTGCATGTTTTAGCTCGTATTAGTGTTATTTCTCATCCCATAGATCGCATCGCTTACCAAAGTGAATCCACACACACATTTCCCTAGTAACATCGATGGATTTATTACGGTTTTATAGCACACTTGAAGAGTAATTCGATGTCTCAAAGAGCGTTATAAAACCATAATTGTTACTTGGGTTGTACCTAAAACGATATCCTATTCAAAGACAATCGTGGAGATGCAGAGGTATACTCGGTCTCTTGTAGCAACAAGAGTCGGACTTACAATCCTTCCCTTCCTATATGACCGTAAGGACGTGGTCGGCGCCGTTATTGATTTTAGATATTAGATCTCCCGAAACGTGTGCATTGAGAATGGGTAGCTAGTCCCAAGCCCCATTTTTTGTGTTTTCTGTACAATTTCGAAAGTTCTAGACAATCGCGGAGTAGCAACTACGAATTCTGCGGCATAATGCTCATGCTCAAATCTTTATCACTTCGCACTTTTAACTTCGCTATTGTTCGACCATTTTCGGCCATATGACCGGTTTAGCAAACGACATCATAGGAAATTTGAACGCTCAGGTTGGCCAACAAGAGAAGTTTAGACCGACTATTGGGAAAATCAGCGCTCACCGGTTGACGAACGAAAACGGCCTACGACCAATTGATTTCGCCGCCTCCAAGAATATGGCCATTCGCAGCACCTATTTCCAAACCAGCCTCCCGTATCGGTACGCCTGGAGATCATCACTGCTGACAGAATAACAAATCGATCACGTTCTGATTAATGAACGGCACGTCTCCTACATTACCGACGTCAGGACACTTCGTGGCGCTAACACGGACTCTGACACTATCTGGTGATGGTTAAACTGCGCCCAAAACTATCCGTCATCAACAATGTTCGGTACCGACGACCGCCGCGGTACGACCTAGAATAGAGCGACTGAAGCAACCTGATGTCGCCACTGCATTCGCGAAACATCTCGAGGCAACGTTGCCGGAAGAGGATGAGCTCGATGGGGCCCCTCTTGCTGGAATACAGTCAAAGCAGCCATTAACCGTTGTGTGACCGGCAAAAAAACACCCTTAACAGGCCGGCAGGGTACCCGGGTACCCACGAAACTAAAATGCTTATATCTCTGGAAATTTACAACCGATTTCAACAATTTTGGGCTTATTCGATTCAGAATTTTCTCTTCTATAAAGATGTTACCAGGATGAACCGATCTGGTCAATTCGATTCCTGGAAAATCCGGATTTCTAGGAACATGTCCTGCATAAATGATACTGATCGTGGATTTCAATAGCTAATCAGCTATACGGGTATTAAACTTCTAGAAATTTCATCAGTAGATTGATTCTTATCGATTTGGGTCCATCAGAAGTGCCGATTTTCGATTGGCCATTCCAGAACAGGTTCCTCGAGGGGTCATAGGTGGCCATGAACATTGTTCAATGGAACATCAACAATATGGGTATCAAACTTCATGAAATTAACTCTTGCGTATGTCCTTCGTGATCCTAGGCTCACCAGACAAGTTGACTCAGGAGTGGCCATTCTGGAACAGGTTCCCCGGGAGCCGGGGTTGGCCAAAATTATTTCTCATTGGAACCCCAACAATATGGGTGTCAAACTTCTTGAAATTGTCTCAAGCGTTTATTTCTGATCTATTTGGGTTCATCAAACAAGTTCACCCCGGATCTCCAATTCCGGAATAGGTTCCCTGAGGAGTCAAGAATGTTCATTAACATTTTCAGAGCTCATTGTTTTAAATCAATTTATCTAGCAGTATGAGTGCAAAATAAATACAAGGACCACTCCATGGACGCCGGGTGACCAGCAGGAGACCCACCATAAGACTCCGGACACTCGGAGATATGATCGATTCCAGAAATTCTTCTAAACAGATGTGACTTTTCATAAACCGTTTGTTTTAACATTATCACTTAAAAACCAATACATGCAATACTCTTCGATCCTAGGTGGCCTCTGTCTGATACTACGAAAGTTTGTTCTAGAAATTTGCAATCCGTTGTAAAGTAATGTCCAGGGTTATTAATTGACTCCAGGTGGACACTAAGTTATCCTTGGGTAGCTCTGAATCATCCGGAGCAGTGGTTAATTCTTGAAATTCGTCATTTGTTGTGAGAGCAAAATTAATGCAAGGGCTACCTGGTGGTCCCCAGATGGTGCTCCAGAAATGCAGAGGCATCCAGAGCAGTGGTCAATTATTGCAATTCGTTCTAGAAACTTTCGAAAATCGTTTGTAATAGCAGTATAGAAGCAGAGTCTTTGCTCGCGCTTAGAATCATAGGGGCGTAACTGTATTGATCGATTTCTCTTCATCGATTTTATATTTGCTTCAGGTAGAAGATGCAATCATCCTTCATTACAACCATGAACCTTCGGCAAACTACCGCAATTCTCTACATTGATAAAAGGAAAATATCGTCGAAGATAAATCGATCAATACAGTTACGCCCTTATGATTCTAAGCGCCAGATTGCGAATATCATTCATTGATCCCGAGTGGCCACCAAGAAGTCCTCCTGAAATACCGGAATTCCCGAAGCAATCGTCATTTCTTACATTTTATTTTCAACAGTTGCGTAATCGTAAACAATTTTTTTTGTAACAAAGTCTGCCTCATACGCAGGAGGTCGTGGGTTCAATCCAAAGTCCGTTCCATTCTCCTACTTTGTATCTTTCTTTATATTTATCTCTAACAATAGCTAGAACTGGAAATGGACTTCCATGGACTTCTAGCCGTTTCTGCTAGAATTGGAAATGAACTAAAGAGCTCGTTTTATACATCCAATTAGAAATTCCATCAGTTGCTTTCTATCTATAACATTGACAGTTAACCAAGACGGACCTCTGCCTCTCGAACCTTAACCCAACAATTCCAATAAATTCCGTACGAACAGAGGTATATTCGGCTTGCAGTGGGCGAGTGATTGCATCATCATTTCCACCCCTTCCCTACATTGACTTGCATTCTGAATCCACTGATAATCTGTTTGAAACAAAAATCTGTAACTAAATGCGCTCCCTCAGTAGATGAAGAAACTGGCTAGTCTAATCAGTTTCGTCGTTCCAGTTTCAAAATCTACCTGTCTGGCCGTGAATGCCGATGAGATGTCGACGGATGAGATGTTTAGCCTGAAGATGATCCTTTATGAATTTCGGGAGTACAGTCCATCTGTCTATTGATTTCAAAGCAGTGTACGATTCAGGGAAAAGAAATTAGCTGCGGCAGATAATGTTCGAACACGGTTCTCCGGCGAAGCTGATTACAATGATAGTGCAAAGCTTGATGGCTCGAAATAAAATATTCGGGTTGCAAACGACGTATCAACCGCGTTTGTGACCGTGGAGAGATTGAAGCAGAGTGATGCGCTTTCAAATTTATTGTAAATATTGCATTCGAGGGGGTGAATAGGAGATCTGGGGTGCAAAAGAAGGGCACTATCATCACATGGTCGCATATGCTCCTGATCTTTGCGGATGACATTGACTACATTGGTAACGATCACAGGGCAGTAGTGGAGGCTTTTGCCCTTATGAAGAGGGAGCAGGCGAAGATAGGCTAAATCATCGACTCTACCAAGACGGAGTACATGGTTGCGGGTAAAGATAAAGGTAGGCCTATTGGTGTTAGTGCTGAGGTAGTGCTTGATGGGGAAGTTGTTGAAGAATTTGTTTATCTTTGAACACATGACATGTGACCAGTGGCGTAGCCACGGGGGAGTTTGGGCATAAAACTCCCCCCAAGAGACGAAATTTTTAGAAGACGCAGCGGAGAACAACGTCGGGTATAGAGTAGAGTGGGGCAAGAGTGCGCGTGGGGTAAGAGTACGTTTTCGATTTTTTGAAGTAATAAAAAAAGATAAACTAGCAGCACTGCATCAGTTTGACAGGTATTCTGGCCAACTATTATCATGTGTAATTGTAAACGATTTGAATAAACAACAAGGGAGATATGGAGTTAGATAACTTTTTGGTCATTTTGCTAAAAATAATTGGATTTCCGCAACTAGTATTTCATTATCATATATACGTTCAATCAGGTGAACATTATACCATTTCGATAACCCATTGTATAGAGTACTTTATGGTACAGAACACCAATCCGGTTGGTTTTCCAAGAAGTCAAAACCATTACTTGAATAATTTTTGGACTGTGGGATAAAAGTACGCAGGAACGGTGGAGCAAGAGTACACATATGAATCTTCAAGTTATGATGTCAAACCCGTATCTCCGGCCGAAATAAGACTTCTTCCAAAGCATAAAGATCCACAACTAAGAAAAAAGGGACAAAATTTGAAATTATTACATGTTTTTAGGATAAGTTGAAGTAATTTGGTGTTAGAAAGGACTTAGCGAACAAAGCACTGAAGCGAAATAATGAAATTCTATTAGGACTTGTTGTACACCTAAACATAGTACGAAAACACAATTTCATCTAAATGATAATTTAATTTAATCAAAGAAACATTCATAAATTACGCAACGTTTAGCTGGGAGGGGTTGTGAGATGTGTGATGATCCATATAATTTTTAGAGGATTCACACAAATAGTGTAAGAGAGGGGGTGATGAAATTGCCAAATTTTACGTTACGTGATTGGTGGACTTTCTTTAAGGAAAATGCCTTTGTATACGCCACGCGAAACCTGATATATATATTTTAGATCTGTAGTTTTTGTATATATAAAACCCAAATTAATCCACCTAGCAGTGATTGTGCCTTTCTCGTACATAATTAATCAATCCAACCCGGAATACCGGGTTGACATGCTGAGTTATTTTATTTTCAAAAATTCTAAGTAAGGTATTATTAGCGTGTGCGTTTTATTCGATCTTTTTTATTATGCTTTAAAGCTGCAGAGGCGTTATGGCGTTATGAACGTAACTTGCATGCTATGAAAACTTGTGTTGCATTTGTTGTACTCAAGTCTTGTACTAAAGCGAGTAGAAGAGCTTGCATGGGTTGATTCTACAAGGCATTTTATAGCATGTTATGACTTTTTCACGACATATCATAACCATTTGAATATTTAGAATTTTTTGGAATGTGCAATCGTTATGAAATTCAGTAGTAATCAACAACGCTTCATTCTTTGTGGAATGTAACTTGCTGCGAGAGAATCGATTAAAAATTATTATGTGAAAAATTGGCTAATGTTTTTTATGGCAATAGTGCATACACATACCCACAAACAGGCTTAGAAGTACACGGACAGAAAGACATTTGTTCAGTTCGTCGAGTTGAGTTGATTGGTATATCACACCATGGGTCTCTCAGCCTTCTGTAAAATATCGTTTTTGGGATGAAATGATAGCCTTCCGGTACAACACATTTTTAGGACCCCCTCCCCCTTTAAGAGTTACGTAATCTTTAAACATTCCATAATATATGCTCATTAAACATCAATTAAATGTTATTAACTCTTATTTGTGTTAATATATACTTAAAGCACAAGATTGGATAAATGCGTACTCTTACCCCACCCAATGCGCACTTTTACCCCACCGGTGGGGTAAGAGTGCGTTTTTCGCTTGTCTTGCAATAAGGGTTCTACTAAAACGAATCTCAATAATTTCAATATTTTTTCCACTGGGTAACATAAAGGAAGAGTATATGAATCATCGACACTGATTTGATATGCAGAAGCTTGCTTCATAAGGGCCACATGATCGATTGAAAACTAAGTGCGTACTCTTGCCCCACTCTACTCTATGGGTCGAAGTCGACGGAACGATTGGTTCGACGAAGAGTGCAGACAGATTCTGGAGGAGAAGGACGCAGTGCGGGCGGTCGCGCTGCAGCAAGGTACACAGCAGAACATGGAACGTTATAGACGGAAGCGGAGACAGCAGACCCGCCTTTTCAAGAGAAGAAACGCCGCCTGGAATAAGCGGAGTGCGAAAAGAGGAACAGCTGTGCCGTTCTCAGGAAACACGCAAGTTCTATCAGGAGTTCAACGTATCCCGCAAAAGCTTTGTGCCGCGAGCCGAAATGTGCCGAAATGTGCCATTGAACAGCTAAAGACCAATATAGCAGCTGGTAAGGATGGTATTGGAACTGAGCTCATCAAGATGGGCCTAGAAAAGCCTGCCACTTGCCTGCACAAACTGATAGTCAGAATCTGGGAAACTGGACAGCCCCCGGAGGAGTGGAAGGAAGGGGATATATGCCCCATCTACAAGAAAGGCGACAATCTGGAGTGTGAGAACTTTCGAGTGATCACCATCCTTAATACCGCCTACAAAGTTATATCCCAGATTATCTTCCGTCGTCTGTCGCCATTAGTGAATGAGTTCGTGGGAATTTATCAAGCCGGCTTCGTTGACGGCCGCTCGACAACGGACCAGATCTTTACTGTACGGCAAATCCTTAAAAAATGCAGTGAATTCCAGGTCCCAACGCACCATCTGGTCATTGATTTCAAGACGGCATACGACAGTATAGCCCCCGTAGATCTATAGGAAATTATGGACGAGAACAGCTTCCGTTGGGAAGCTTACCATACTGATCAAAGCAACGGTGAATGGTGTGCAAAACTGTGTTAAGATTTCGGGCGAACACTCGTTCGAATCGCGCCGGGGACTAAGACAAGGTGATGGACCTTCGTGCCTGTTGTTCAACATTGCGCTAGAAGGGGTCATGCCGGGTGTAACAGCCGGGGTACGGTTTTCAATAGATCCAGTCAATTTAGTTGTTTCACGGACGACATGGACAATGTCGGCCAAACATTTGACAAGGTGGCAGAACAGTATACCCGCCTGAAACGTGAAGCAACAAAAGTTGGACTGGTGATGAATGCATCGAAAACAAAGTACATGCTTGTGGGCAGAACCGAGCGCGACAGGGCCCGCTTGGGAAGCAGTGTTACGATAGACGAGGATACCTTCGAGATGGTCGAGGAATTCGTCTACTTTGGATCCTTTCTAACGGCTGATAACAATGTTAGTCTTGAAATACAAAGACGCTTCATCTGTGGAAGTCGGACCTACTACGGGCTCCAGAAGAAACTGCGGAAAAAAAGATTCACCACCGCACCAAATGGGTCATGTACAAAACGCTGATAAGACCGGTAATGCTCTACAGACATGATAGTTGTGGACAATGCTCGAGGAAGACTTGCAAGCACTCGAAGTATTCGAGAGACAGGTGCTTAGTACCATCTTTGGCGGAGTGCAAGAAGACGGTGTGTGGCGGTGAAGAATGAACCACGAGCTTGCCCAGCTCTAAGGCAAACCCAGTATACAGAAGGTACCTTAAGCCGGAAGGGTACGATGGGCAGGCCATGTTACAAAAATGCCGGAAAGCAACCCTGCGAAGATGGTGTTCGCTTCCGAGACGAGACGACGTAGAGCGCAGCGAGCGAGGTGGACAGAACATACAACTTGACGAGTGTGGGGAACATTCGAGGATGAAGAGATGCGGCCTCGAACCGTGTATTGTGGCGTCAAATTTATCAGTTTTTTTGTGATTTGTGTTATCTGTTTAGTTATGAAAGTCTCGATAATAAAGACGAAAAAAATATGAACTGTACAGTCAATCAAACAAAGCTAAGAAAACGTCAATAAATTACGTAACGGGAAGGGGAGGAAGAAGCTGGGTTGTAATTTGCGTTTTTGCATTACGTTATGAATGGATTGCGAAAATCGCGAAAAACTGAAATTAAGATTTGTATAAGACTTCAGCATGGTCAATTCACAACGCGCATTCCACTAGCTAGTACAAAAGAATTCTCTAATTATAATCTACGAATAATAATTCTTTTAAGAAAGTACATTAAAAATGCTGGTTTACTATGAAAACCGATCCAATTCGTGTAAGATATTTATCAGCAAATGCATCGAACATTTTTCCAGTCAAGTGCTTGTTCTCCCACTATTTATTCCCGACCAGGACGACGCCGTTAATCAAGCCGTCACACCGAAAGGTAAAATCAATGTCAGTCCCTATTCGAATGCACCTTCTGAACGAGACCCTCAAGTGCAGTCACAAGTACCTCTTGCTCCGGGAAATTTTAACTCCGAAAGGATGCGGTGCCAAAATTGATGACGATGCCATTCGCTTCGCCTTATTGAAAGCTGGCAGTTTGAAGTGTGGATGCAACTGAGCTTCATCCACTCAAGGTACAAGTGGGAAACTACCTTGATATCGTTCGTTTGCACTTTTCGAAGCGGTGGGTCTATTTCAATAGTGATTTGCTTGTCGGGGAACGTATAACAGCGATGCTGGGCTGCTTTATGTTGTAGACCGGTATGCACTGAATGGCTATGAGATCACTAAAAATGCTATTTCGCTACCAGACATTGATCGAGTGACCTAACCCTAAGCCTAAAAATATCTCGTGAATGTACATGAACACTATGATGGGATCGATCGTTTTTATAATATTATATAAACCTTTAATACTGCCCAGCATAGTTTGTTAAATCCGACAACTGTTACTTAAGAATACGAGATAACAAGTTGACATGAATATAAAATATCCTATATAGTCGTTACGACTTTATTGGAATTGTTTTGTCGCGAAATTGCATATTCGACAAAATGCGAAAAGATTGACGGATTAACAAGATTACTCATGATATTAATTTCCATCGATACATTTTTCAGTCGTTCTGTTCGTATTTAATCTGGAGACCAACGAGGTTTTATCAATCATGCGCTTGTCGAACAAGAAGACAACATCCTGTAAGCAACAACGGGAAAGTGCAATATCATTCAAGAACCTGGAACGAACAAACGAAGGATGATTTATGCACTTGATTGATTTTTTCCGACTCAGCAGGTTCGAAGGAAATAAGAACCGTCTTTGGGAACCTTTGTTCCGTAAACAGGAGGTCGAATGGCTCATTTGAATATGAATCGGTTGCATAATTTCGCCGACTACGGATGGTTTGAGGCAAAACGGATACGATGAAAGACACCTTTCTTCTTGACATCACGAAGATGCTGGGTGATGTTCCATCGCTGCATCTGACTGGATGAGAAAACAGAATTGACGAAGGGACGGTGAAAAATCTATAGAAAGTCGATTGAGTGTAGGGAGAGGAAACAATATGCCACAGCAAAGTATTGCAATAATCTTTGAATTGTAAAATTTTGAACTCTTACTAAAACAAACATAACTTACTAAAGTCAGCGATAAATTTAAAATCCTTTAATAAATATTGAAGTCACCTTGTCTTCTTGAGAGACCTGTGAGACCACTATCACTAACCAATTCACCGGGTTATTGTCCGATACTACTAGGGCTGGTCAGTTTGGTACGATGCTAGATGAAATTTATTCGGTAGTGAGGGGCCCTCCTTAGCCGTGCGGTAAGACGCGCGGCTACAAAGCAAGACCATGCTGAGAGTGGCTGGGTTCGATTCCCGGTGCCGGTCTAGGCAATTTCGGATTGGAAATTGTCTCGACTTCCCTGGGCATAAAAGTATCATCGTGTTAGCCTCATGATATACGAATGCAAAAATGGTAACCTGGCTTAGAAACCTCGCAGTATTCGTGAGGGGGGATGGGTAACATAGTCTTCCCTTGAGTTCCATTCTTTCTTATAATATGTGTTGATGGCTAATCCGATCCTCTAAGCCACTATCTGGAGTCATCGTATGATTCCTCCATCTTATCAAAGTTGCGTCAGTTGCGTCGTCGTCAAAGCCATAACTATCTGACCAAACCTTGCAAAAATTGTTCTTCTTGTGTCAATTCCTGCCCCTCGAACGCAAAAGTTGATCTTAACTCAAACCAATGCACAGTGGTGCGTTTGGCTAAAATCGTGAACTTTTTGTTTTACCACTTCAGGGTGTTATTTTTTGGCATCGCTGTCTTGGGGAATAAATTTTAGAAAAATATGGCGCATCGAATGACGAAAAGCTGTAGTTCCAATTTTTGGCACAGGTGGCGCTGCAAAATGTAACTTCTTTAATAAGCGATTTTTAAATATGGTGTCTTTGGCAAAGTTGTAGTGTAATTTATTATGAATTTTATTGCTGAAGACACCGGGTGTCCATCTATCATCGTTTTTGAAATACGGGCGTTTTTTATGGACAGACCCTAAAATAACAGTATTTTAAGATATTTTCGAAACTAACAGTTTCAGGTCAATACAATATTCTACAAAAATGTATATATAATCAAAATAGACCACTTTCTGGAAGATACCAGGGATGTTTTTTGCAAACATAACTTGTTATCGGCGATTTAAGGTCGAAAATAGTGAAATTTGAAGGCTTCATATGCAACAGAGGGGCAAATTGGGGCAAGGAAATCCCCACAGGATTTAAAATATCTGGTCTGTAGTTTAATATGCGTATAATTATGTCTGTCTCCACGTGTATCCAAACAAGTATTTTTTAATTTCATAAATCGACATTTTCAACTGATATTTATATAATAATTGAGATTTCACCACGCTGTTGAATGTTAATGCCAAAAGAAGTGCAGCGTGAAGCTATTTTTTGTTCTCTTCATCCAATCATTTCACACAATGCAAATCTGACGTCATACGCTCCTAGAGATGTCGTAAAATCCCGAAAAATCGATTAGTAACTAATCGATTACTCTTTATTCTTGTCGATTATTGAATCGATCCATCGTTAGGTAGTAATCGATTTAAAATTAATCGATTATCACAACGATAAATCGAAGTAATCGATTAATTTGCGACTTAATAGAGATGTCGTTAATTTCCGATTAATCGATTAGTAACTTATCAATTATTCTCGATTCTTGTCGATTTTTGAATCGATTAACCGTTGGTAAGCAACGATTCAAAATAATACGATTATCTCAACGATTAATCGATTAATCGAAGTGTCCAGCTTTCCACGCTCGGTAATAGCGGCTTGTCGGTGTGTAAAAATCAATCAGTCACTGTACTTTTTTACACTAGCTGGAGGAAAACTCACTGGCGAAAAGGCCTTTTTTCCCCTCCCTTCACCCAGGAACGCCAGTGAGCTTTCCTCCAGCTAGTGTCAAACAGTACAGTGACCGATTGATTTTTACACAGCAGCAAGCCGCCATTACCGAGCGTGGAAAGCTGGATATATGATAGCGCCTGAATGCTGGCAGTGGTGGGTAGAAAACCAGCTACTGCTTGGGATTCATTTTTAAACTATCATTTATTTGGAAGGCTCATTTACCGTGAAGCGTTACGGATCCGGAATACAGTTTTTCATGATTATTATACACTAATGTTAATTTTGGGGAACGAAAGACTCGCGATTTGGTCGAGGTTAGAGAATACAATTATACAATAGGGAATTTAGGTGCCTAATTAATTACAATGCTGATGTTCACACAGTTGAAATCCTTGGCGATGTTTCACTTCTGTAACGAGACAAATGTTTTTTGGGAGACAGCAACGAGAGGAAGACATACGAATGAGGTTTAGAGGTACACAACAAAAGGAAACATTCTTAAGGGATTACGACAGCTGAAGGGACGAGTGGACGACGATTACAGTCAAACATCAGCAACTTTCAAAAATTGGTGGACAAAGGACATGTATTCGAGATCAAGACCCGCCAACACTTCCCTAATAGGCTTTGGCTGCCTTTCTCAGACCCGAAGTCTTGGGATTCATTGGTAAGTGTATAATGTTAAGATGTCAACTCATTCATTCTCTCGCTTAGCGTTATATTGATGTCGCAAATTAATCGATAACTTCGATTAATCGATTCATCGTTGTGATAATCGATTAATTTTAAATCGATTATTACCCAGCGATGAATCGATTCAATAAGAATAAATAGTAATCGATTAGTTACTAATCGATTATTCGGGATTTCACGACATCCCTAGGAGCGTATGACGTCAGATTTGCATTGTGTAAAATGATTGGATGAAGAGAACAGAAAAATAGCTTCACGCTGCACTTCTTTTGACATTAACATTCAACAGCGTGGTATGCAGTGTGGTGAAATCTCAATTATTATATAAATATCAGTTGAAAATGTCGATTTATGAAATTAAGAAATACTTGTTTGGATACACGTGGAGACAGACATAATTATACGCATATTAAACTACAGACCAGATATTTTAAATCCTGTGGGGATTTTCTTGCCCTAATTTGCCCCTCTGTTGCATATGAAGCCTTCAAATTTCACTATTTTCGACCTTAAATCGCCGATAACAAGTCATGTTTGCAAAAAACATCCCTGGTGTCTTCCAGAAAGTAGTCTATTTTGATTATATATACATTTTTGTAGATTATTGTATTGACCTGAAACTGTTAGTTTCGAAAATATCTTTGAAAACTGTTATTTTAGGTCTGTCCATAAAACGCCCGTATTTCAAAAACGATGATAGATGGACACTCGGTGTCTTCAGCAACAAAATTCATAATAAATTACACTACAACTTTGCCAAAGACACCATATTTAAAATCGCTTATTAAAGAAGTTACATTTTGCAGCGCCACCTGTGCCAAAAATTGAACTACAGCTTTTCGTCATTCGATGCGCCATATTTTTCTAAAATTTATTCCCCAAGACAGCGATGCCAAAAATAACACCCTTAAGTGGTAAAACAAAAGTTCACGATTTTAGCCAAACGCACCACTGTGCAATGGTTACCAATTCCCTCTCGATCAATATTTTCAAGCTGAAGGATTGATGAATTCGGCATAGGTCATTTGGCAACGACGAAAACTGAAAAAAAATCTTTTTGAGAAACGTTTCACTGTAAGCTCTTCATTTAGTGTATTCCCAAAAGCACATTTATAAGCGTGTCACAATAAAGAGAGTTTCCTGCACTTCATCAACGGAACGAGCGCACAAACGCGCCATTTCCCAATTTAACTTCCTCGGCCTTGTGCCCGCACACCGACGACAATGGGGAGCAACGGAAGCGAGCAATATCCTGCATTTTGCTTTGGCAATTCTTTTGCTCCGGATGTTGGCCTCAAGCTCCGCCATCGAGGCTGGAATGGGAAACAGAATCAGAGTCGAACAGTGTTAGCAACCGTCGTATTCATCCGGTGCTCTAGTCAGCGAGTGCGGCGCGGGAAATCGTGCTGGCGCAAGAACTCGTTGATGCCGCTTAAACAATCAGCAAATATTTGCACTACAGCTTACGGTCTTAAAGGGGCAAACTTGCAGAAGTTGAACGATGTTGGTAATCTTCGCAATTGAGACGCTTGCCGTTTTGAAGCGGTTTGTCGATTGATTCAATTCATTGATGACTTCATGGCATTCGGTTGGAGATGAATTCATAAATTATGTTATGTTTAAGACAGAGGAATACTCCAGGAAACGTGACAACTCAGAAATACTGGCCAATAGTGTAGAGATATCATCAACTAGAAGAAGCCTGTTATTATTTGGAAGTAAACCATTTTGAGCTTTTGAAGTTGAAAGAAACTAAACATTTTTAGCTCTTATAAGAATCAAGTCTACTTGGTGTGGAGATCAAGTCTCCCGTAAATTTTGAAAACATTTTTCCGGGACGGAAAGCTGCCCCAGTACTCCTATAAATATCTCCGGAATTTCAAAATGATGACCAATGCCCCAAAAATTATAGGAAGTTTATGATTAATTGCAGAAAACAGAACCAAATTTCAAAGTAGGACTGCTGAGAACCATCATTTTGAAAAAAATAGTTTTCCATGAAATTTCGGGTCTGGTACGTAAGTGTTATAAAATAAACGCTTTCAATGTTGTTTTTGAATAACTAATAATTTTTTTATTCAAGTCCACCTAAACATTATAAGTTCTGGCACGTTAATACATCGAAATCACCATGAACCGAAACTGAGGATCGTATACGCCCACTTTTTTCAATAGTGTAAAATGGGCTGATAAACGTCCGGCGACACGGGTCAAAAATAACTAAAGACTAACTAGGGTTTCTTACCCCATTCCCGGCCTAACATGCGTACGACTGCATTATTTAATTAATATTTATGAAAGGAAGCAACTTTTCCTTAATTTTGTGGGCTGTATAATACTGCAATGAGGTTCACTTTTGCTTAAAAAATAGCTATTCGTGCCAAATATCGTTTAAAAAACCTTTTATTTGATTTAAATTAATTTCAGTCATAGTGATTGCCATTCCGGCACACATAAAATCAGTTCCCGGCCTAAGCAAAATGTCACTCAATCTCTCAACATTTTACTCTCATTCTCTCTCGGGACGGTAGAAAATGCGACGCCAACAAAAATATGCAAGTTCCACGACAACAAGATGCCAGATGGTATGGTGGTCATAATCATTTTTATTTGGTTGAGAAGATATATTTACTAATCCAAATTTCTTCCAAACACTTAAAACATTTTTTTTTTAAATCGAGAGAATTATAAATAACACGATAGCGTCAACGTATTAGACGATGAAGGATCATTTTCATACTCCTGGCCTTTTGGCAACACGGTGCGGTGCGGCGGGCGGTGATTTTTTGTTCTGTTTGAGAATACATTTTCAAATGTATTCTAATATGTTTATATAAGTTCTAGTGCCAGCCAATACCTTTTCATTGCTTTGTTTTTGATGGGATGCACATCGGAGCCATGAGATGAAATTCAGGAAAAGTTCCCCTATATCATATTCACTACTGAGGAAAGTTGCTTTGTTGCCCAACTGAATGCTTCAGGCAAGTTTTGCAGACAGTATACAAGCGTTGCCTTATAATATTGAGCAAACAATCATTGAAAGTGATATCCAGTCTGTAACTTTTTGAATTTTGCAATTATTTTCATTATGTAACACAAAAATACTTCCACATTCACGTAGTATGATGGTCTTACAAATATTTAAAGGTATCAACTGATTATAGACCTTAGTAAGTTCTAAGTTTCTAGAAATCTCACAGGGGCGTCTTGGTCAGGGGGCATCGTCAATTATACCGTCTTATCCTTCATCAGCTCCGCGAACGAAATCGTCATACGTTCAATTTACTCTTAAGTAGGGGATAATGTTGGTCCCATACACTACCCCCACAGTTATGGAATGCTTAACGACTTTCTCAACATTCAATTACTTCCAACACGCCCCTAAACCAACCAGTTGTGGATATTAATACACGAAACGTTAGGATCTAAACATTCGGTCCGCTATGTAATATCCAGTCTAAATAGGTTTGATTAGAACAAAATTACTGAACATCCAATTGATTGACCTTATTATGGAACATTTCGTGTCCAAGATGGCGGCGAATGTAAACAATGCCGTTTTAATGCAAATATTAGCCACAAATTCGTTCATACCGCCAATGCCATTGCTACAATGTAACAGTAACTTACAATTATTGCTTTTGAGCGTGGATGTCAACACAAAAAATGATTAAGAAGCGATTTATACAGGAAATACTAAACTGTTCCATAATGTAATTTTGTAGTGGTCACAATTATGGAACACAGATCAATTTTATTTGTCTCGAATAAACCAAATTTAAAGCTTCTTAAGCATTTGAAGCAGTTTAAATTATGATGGATTGCTAGTTAGTTAACTAATATTGCTGATAGAAATTCATTTTCCATTGAAAATAATGAATTTGATTGTGAAATTATTACTTTTTGGCAAAAATGTTCCATAATTGTGGGAAGAGTGTATCAATTCTTTGGCGTTTCTCGCAGATGGCGCTGTCGGCAAATATGTCTGCACTCTCGTTTGTCGTTACTCAAACTATTTGTTTGCGAAATATAGGTCAGTTCTGGACTACAGGAAGGGGGTCGGTTTCGGAAATTGAGGGGTCGGTTTTGGACCACTATTTTTGAGAATGCCGAAAATGTATACTTTCACTTAACCCTCTGTATCTCCTAATTTTCCACATCTGCACCCACAATAAAGCCTCAGAAATACAAAATAATGTTCCCCCTACAATATGAACTACGAAATTTGGCTAAAAAATAATTTTTCGCAATTTCATGGCTTCTGCGATTTAGGGGGTAGGTTTAGGAACATTCTCCCTATAAATCATTAGTTTTCTGTGCAGTGAGCCGGGATTCGGGTCCATAGCCTTAGTAGTGATTTACCCTAACTTAGCTGAATGCCATATGGCTGAAAGGGTCGTTTGGCCGAATATTTACTTGATACTTGATACTTGATGGGCTACAGCTCTTCGATGAACCTACGCCGAATGGAGTATCCTTCTCCACTGGAATCGATCCTGGGCCAATCGCTTCCAGTCGCCCTGAACATCGAGCGCCCTCAGGTCCTCTTCAACTGCAAAAAGCCATCGTGTACGCGGCCTTCCACGAAGCATGCGGCCTCTTCCGGGTTCTCTTCAAAATATTATCTTTGCTTGAGGTTCTTCCGGCATACGAACAACGTGACCAGCCCACCGTAGTCTGCCGTGTTGTATAAGCTTAATAATATCCAGCCCTTTATACACCTGGTACAATTCGTGATTCATGCGACGCCGCCAGATACCGTTCTCCTGTTTACCGCCGAGTATTGTTCGCAGCACCTTACGCTCAAACACTCCGAGAGCTCTCCGATCAGCCCATGTCCATGTCTCATGGCCGTATCAAGCCACTGGAAGAATCAGAGTAGTATACAGCGCGAGTTTTGTTTTCGTTTGCAGACTACGGGACTCAAGGCGAATAGTTAACACAAATTTGCCTCACATTATGAGTGATGAATAAGATGTAAGTTATGATAAACATGAAGTGAAAGTGGGAATGAGAGTTTACATAATAAATTTGATGTGAGAAGTCGGGTGTGTTTATTGAAGATGTGAGAGGTGAAAAGTGGAAGGTGAGAAGTGGGAGGTGAGAAATAAGAATTGCGAAATGGGAAATGGGAAGCAAATAGTCAGAAGAGAGACGTGAGAAGTGCAAAATCAGAAGTAAGATGAGTGAGTAGTGAGAAATGAGAAGTGAGAAGTAAGAAGTGTAGAGTGAGGAGTGAGAAGTGAAAAGTGTAAACTGGGAACAGAGAACAGAGAACTGAGATCTGAAAGCTGAGAACTGAGAACTGGGAACCAAGGACTGAGAACTGGGAACTGAATACAGAGAACAAAGAACAACAACTGAGAACCGAGAAATTGGAAATGAGAACTGGAACTAAGAAATAAGGAATAAAAAGTGTGAATTGAGAACTAAGAAGCGAGAAACGAGAACTGCGAAGTAAAATATGGGAAGGGAGAAATAAGAAATGAATTTTGAAAAGTGAAAAATAATCCTGAGCAATTCTCTGTGAAATCGAAGGTCGATTTATTTTTGATTTTTTTTTATTTCTCTGAAATTTTGTGTATACATTCTTTGTGATCAAAAAATATAATTTGCATCATTGGTTTGCCATTTTGACTCTAGCCTAACTTTTGACAAGGGCCTAAGCAAAAACACCTTGAACACTTAAAAAAAAAATAACTTGAAAACAGCTTGTCCGATCATTTTGATGTATTCGTATAAGTTTTAGGTAATCACAGGGGCTATGTAAAAAAAATATACACTGCGAAAAAAAATTGTTCAAACAATGAAAATAAAACTTTATCGATTTTCTTGAAAATTTGAAAATGGTCAACCACTGCACTTCTCCAATACTAACATTTGTCAATTTAAAAATCGGTATGTTTTATCTTATAACTGCTGTATCTCAGAAATGGTAGCACTCAGAAAAAAACTGTATACCTTTTCCATTGGAAATTCAACGCACTTTCATAGAATCGGGTCGATAAAAACGTAAAAAAAAATTCCCACATTTTTTTTTTAAATCAACTAGTTTTAAAAAAAAATATCTTTTTTCCATAATTTCTCCATTATGACTTACAGGGAAAAAAATACATATATTATCTGCTACAACATATAAAAAAAATAAAGAATATTGAGAAATTCGTTTTTGAGAAAATCGATTTTTTAGTTTTATTTTCAATGTTTGAACAATTTTTTTCGCAGTGTATATTTTTTTTTACATAGCCCCATTGATTATCTAAAACTTTGCCGAAGACATCAAAACGATTGAACAACCTGTTTTCAAGTGAAATTTGTGTGTTCGAGGTGGTTTTGCTTTGGCCCTTGTCAAAAGTTAGGCTACAGTCAAAATGACAAACCAATGATGCAAATTATGTTTTTTCACAAATAATGTATATCGGGACTAATTTGCGATT
Organism: Armigeres subalbatus; assembly: GCF_024139115.2. Taxonomy (NCBI): domain Eukaryota; kingdom Metazoa; phylum Arthropoda; class Insecta; order Diptera; family Culicidae; genus Armigeres; species Armigeres subalbatus. Next base: position 329,994,265 of record NC_085140.1, on the reverse strand, counting down.
TGGGCGTAACTTATTTTGTAAACAAACATTGCTTCATGAATTCCGGAGAATGCAAGCGTTTTCATCCTAAACTAATTCCCTTATCTGGTAGAGGAAAGCTTAATCTATCGGATCCATACCGTGGTTTCCTCATGAAATGCTTGTTTTAGCAGGAATTCGCCTTCCAATGTTTGTTTACAAAATAAGTTACGCCCAAATCGCAAAGCGGTCCCGATATATGCTAAATTTAAGAGAAATCAAAAAATACAAAATTGGAATCTCGAAAAAAAATCATCATTTCACATATAATTGCTCTCCTTATTTGTTCTTTCTTCATTTGCGACTTTCATTCTTCTTCATTATTCCTTCTTACTTCTTCTATATTCCTTCGTCCCTCTCACTTCTTCCTTCTTTCTATATGTTCCTTTTTAATTATTCCTTCACTCTTTTTACTTTTTCCTTCCTCCATTATTTCCTTTTAGTTCTTCCTTGTTCTTTAGTTCCTCCTACTTCTCCTTTCGTTTCTCTTACTTTTTCTTTTTCCCCTCTTCGATCTACTTTCTACATTATTCCTTCTTCCTCCTTTCTACTTACTTTTTCCTTCTTCCATCTTTCTTCATCCTTCTTCCTTCTTCCTTCTTACTTCTTACTTCTTACTTCTTCCTTCTTCTTTCTTCTTTATTCCTTATTCCTTCTTCCGTCCTCCTTCTTCCTTCCTCCTTCTTCCTTCCTCCTTTTTCCTTCCTTCCTTCTTCCTTCCTCCTTCTTACTTCTTCCTTCTTCCTTCTTTCTTCTTCCTTCTTCCTTCCTCCTTCTTCCTTTTTCATTCTTCCTTCCTACTTCTTCCTTCTTCCGTCCTCCTTCTTCCTTCATCCCTTTTCCTTTCCTTCTTCTTTCTTCCTTCTTGCATCCTGCTTCTTTTTTCATGTTCTTTCTTTTTATTCTTTTGTTCCTCTCACTTCTTTCCTTTTTTATTCCTTCGTTCTTCTCAGTTCTTCTATTGAAACATATTTTCCTTATCAACAACTTTTTAAATTGATAGGGCGTTATTTTGAACAAGTTCATAACAGCGAAACATAAATGCTATGAGCTCTCATAAAATAGAAGTGCTTTATGTTCGCATTATTTTTGCAATTGAATAAATAATACACCTTTCATGTTTGACTTTTTATGTTTTTCGTTAAATGTTGTTATTTTTCTGAAGAACGCCACAATTTTTTTTGTTGAAATTCAGGAAGAATATTTTGCTAGGTAAAATTTAGATTTTTTGATCACATTTCTATCAACAATGTATTCGTTTGTTTTTCAAACAAAATATTACATTGAAAAATAATTGATAAGTGATATGCTTCTCCCAAAAAAACACGTAGAATGTTAAGGTTCTATTGGCAGATCTTTGTCTTGATTAACGGGTTGCCAATGTGCTACACGCAAAAAAAGCGTTCCTGCATTCGTGAACCGTCAAGCCTGTTTCTATGAAAAGTGTCACAGCGGAAAATGCTTATTGAGTGCTTTATTAACACATTACCGGGCTCTTTATTAGTCGTACAGTAAGATTCGAGGCTACAAAGCCAGACCATTTGAAGGTGGCTGGGTTCGATTCCCGGTGCCAGACTGGAAAATTTTCGAGTTGGAATTGGAATTTGGACTACTCTGGGCATAGAAGTATCATCGTGTTAGTCTCATAATGTCCCAGTGGAGAATGTAATAATGCTAATAAAAAGAAGTGGATAAACTCATTACCATATTATTTTTCTTCTTTGATTTATTTAGGATGCATTGAAATATATTCCATAGATTTTGATAATAAATTTAAATTACATGATCAGAAATACGACCGAAAAACATTGCATAAAACACAGATAAGTCGAGTCAAGTACGAGACACTGAAGACGGCCTTACTGTTGAGGTCGAAATACGTATCTGCCAAGATACAATTAAGTGGTGGAATTCAATGGGATTGTACAAACTCTTATGACAAGTGAAGACATTCCACTAAAAAGCTCAAAATAATTTTCTTAACCATAGATAGATTTTTCGAATGAATGCAAAACCCTATTCCTCCGATCATTTCTTTTTTTGATACACTACAGCCGGGAAAATTTAAAATATGAACCGGGAAAACCGGGAAAAATCCGGGAATTCGAAAATGGAAATTGAGTGGCCACACGTACACTTAAATAATGTGCAATGGGTTTATACCCATTTCATCAATTGGTACGAGAGCTAAAACATGTTGAAAGTTGCACATAAAGCAAAGAAATTTAACTGTCGTTTAAATACGGATTGTACCAGTGGTATACGAAAACTTTTAAAAACCACGTTGGAACTTGAATGCCCGAAATTTAACGTGAACAAGCTTTATTATACAAGTGTAAGGACTAATATATGCAAAAAGTATCAGTTACCTGCCCTCCTCACAAAGGTACATAAATTCCGATCGGCACCCTAAACATGTTTCGAGCTGTACGAGTATCGTAAGAAAGTTTTCTTAGTAATAACCAACCCGCATTTTCCATCCGAATCCCATTCTGTCATCCCACAAGGTACGTTTTGTATAATTCGTGGTAAGCCTTATCAGCAGTAAGAGACACAAAACAATGCTACCGGGTTGCTCTCGTCAAATTCACATTTGGTGTGAAGCCTACTCGGAGATGATTACTTTTATCTGTCCCATGTTGATTTTACATCCGAAAGGCAATGGAATGCCTTTTCAACGAGGAGACGGATCAGGGCGATGGCATGAAACAGCTTGCGGCACGTATTTACTCGTACAAAGCCAAATACCGTGTCTCGTTGAATAAAGGCTGTCAGTTTGAGCAGCGGCGTAAGACTCTCACGTAGGGGGTTTTCATATGGAAAATGTGGAAGTGTACCACAGGTGAGTATCATCGCGAATCGTACCGACGCTTATTTCCCCGAAGTGTCGTGTGTAATGCCGAGCACGTAGCCAATTGCCTATTCGTTTGTGGCAGGAATGCTTGAAGGCTTGAAGTGTGTAAATGGTTTTGTTATTATTTCGGCATAACATTGTAGCCCGGCTACAAATAACGTGAAGAGCCTTGGGATTATTTGGTGGCAGCAAAATTGAAAGATGAGTGCGGCGACATGCTGGCGGCTCAGATGATGCGTTGACTTGATACCCACGGGATTATCATATCATACTGGGAAAATACAAAATTGCAAAATTCTCATTTTGTTTTTCAATTACATCCTAATGATACTCACATGAAACCTTCTTAGAATTATAGAAGTGTGACCTCAAAGATTTTCTGATTGACATTCTCATTAACCTTCATTTTTCTCTCTAAAAATATTCAAGAGAATGCCCCTAAACGAATTTCCAGATTACCAAAACAAAACTGATGGTTATAACATATACCCAAGTAACCGTAAGCATTATAAAATTGCTCTAATAAAGTTTTTAAAGTTACCTGGCTCTGTTTACCAAATACTAATATGATCTTTAATGCTGCAAAAGGCAAAATAACGTGCCAATAACATGCTATGATAAAAGCGCATTTACAGCATGGCGTGTGCTATAAAGTATCAGTGCAGGAAGATAATCCTGTCAAATTAGATGGCCTGTTTATAGCACTGCTCATGCTTCTATAAAGTATCTTAGCTACATTGGATCAACATGTTAATAAACACATATTCGTCAAGGTTATGCCTACTGTTTTTAATACCGTCTACGGGGGTGTCATTGGGCCAATAGACCAATTATTTAACCAGAAACCATGCAATATGGGTGTCTTTCGATCGGGCTTGATGAGTAGAGCTTGAAAATCGATATTCAACGCCATTTTGAAATCCAAGATAGCGGTCTGAAATTGGAAATTATGGTCATATAACAATTGATCATGCTGCCAAATATGGTTTACCACGCTGATGGCTTTTAAACTTGAAAAGCACTTTTGCTGCTAAGTTCAATTAGCTTTTGCTTTATTCCATGAGTTGATATCGAGTCATGAAATATCGAGTCATGGTTTGATTGTAATTATAATCTTCCATTGAAAATACTTTTTACTCCCTCTGAAAGTCCGTGGGAAAATTCATCCAAAATTCATTCGATAATTAAATATATTTTTTATATTCCTTTGTTTATTTGTTAGGCACTCTGTGTTGAGATCTACTGTGGTATTCTGCAGCCAGAATCCACACAGAATCTATTTTTATATTTTTCCCATTATTCATTGTTGTTGTCGTTGCTAATCCATCTCACCATGAGTCCATTGTGTCCATTTGTCAGTGTCGTAAATCCAATGATCGTGGCATTGTTCGGTTACCATTTATCCGGGTAATATTGGAGGAATGCCTCCGAGATAAACAATCAGTCATCAGGCAGTCGTAACGGTAAGGGCGCTCCCCAATACGCCACCGCATAGACTGCGCAGCGCATCTGGCGACCGACGACCATCCGCTTGTAAGGCGAACGTTTAGCCAACTACACTACGGAACCCCCCTCTTCGATAATTAAAATAGGAATTTAGATTTCAGTATTATATCCTGGATAAGATCTATACAAAAGAGATTAAGAGCTCTTCTAGAGCTAATTAAATCGATCCTTGATCTGAATGAAACTCATTAGCGCGCAATACTAAATTCTAAAACTATTTTGTTTAATACCATACAAATAAATGATATTCATGTGGTAGTTTTTGTACACATACTACTTTTTCGACCAAATGACCAATTCGGCCGAACGACATTTTCGATCATGTATTCGGCAAAATGAAATTTTCAGCAAGATGGATTTGGTCTGCTGGTTTGATCGGCCAATGACATATTCGACCAAATGGCCCTTCCCGTCTTTTGACCAAGTCATCCGACGAAATGCCCTTTTTTCGAATGCCACTTGGCCGAATAACATGTTTTGCCGAAAGTCATTTAACCGAATTGAACGTTTGTATAAAACGGTTATAAGGTCGAAAATGGTTTGAACGAAAATGTCATTTGGCCGAAAGCAACATACAGGCGTTAGGATACTTTGGGCGAAAAAAAATGTTTTCTCCAACATGTCATTTTGCTGAAAATGTCGTTTGGCCAAATACGTTGTTTGTTATGCCAAATAGATTTTTTGACCAAAAATGGTCCTATTATAAGACGAGTTTTGAACTATCCCATTAAACTTCGAGTCGAGTCACGAGACACTGAAGATGGATCAACAGTTGAAGTCGAAATACGTATACGCAAAGATTACAACGTGGTAGAATTAAATAAATAGTACTACTGATTACAGGTGAACCCATTCCACAGAAGGAACTAAGTAATTTTCCCAAAAATATTGTTTGAAAGGAATGGTTGTTCGGCAAAAAATCATTTGAATGAAAATTTACTTTTTGCAAAACAACTGTTTTTGCCAAACGTAATTTTCTACCAATTACCTATTCGCCTAAGCTAAACTGGCTTTGGCAGAATGATTTTTTAAAAGGATAATTTTGTATTACTCGAACGGCAATTTAGGCCAATATCCATTCCCATCAATAGCCCTTTCTGTCAAACGACACTTTTGGACAAAGGGCATTTTCAGTCAATTGAAAAATTTGGCCGACCGATTTTTATTTCAGCTAAAGGAACTGTTAAACTGTTTTGGTAAAATAACTTTCGGCTAGATGAGCTTCAGCCAAATGGTTTGTTCAGTCAAACGACATATTCGGCCAAACAACTATCGGACTTGTGGCATTCGATCAAATTGGTTTTCTGACAAACGAACCTACACCGTCCATAAATTTTAATTTCAACAAGAAAAACTTTGGATTTCAACGGGAAATTCTTCAGATTTTTCACTCGAAGTTTTACTTAGTTTTTTGAGAGCTTTTCAAAATAACAACGTAAAATTGTACGGAGTTTTCAAGGGAACCAAAGGTATTTTCACGAAAAAATTTCTAGAGTCTCAACGTGATGTTGTGAGGCTCTACTGGGAGTTTCCACGGAAAATTCTGTAATTTTCCTAAAATTTTAATTAGCATAGAATATCATAAATCAGTGGCGTGACAAATTTTAAACGGCAGCGCTCCGATGCAAAAATATCGATTACGGTGGAACACATCTTTATTTGGATATCAATTTTTGAGTTCTACTCATCAAACACGATCGATAGACACTCATATTGCATTGTTTCAGGTCAAATAATTGAGCCATATGGCCGACATCTTAAGTTTTGATCTGCTATCTTTTTCAACATGTCGTTGGCCATCGATTTTCGAGTTCTACTCATCAAGCCCAATCAATAGACACCTATATTGCATGGTTTCACGTCAAATAAGTGGTCCATATGGCTGTCGTCTTGAATTACAATCCGCCATCTTTTATTTATGAATGGCGTCAAAAAGTGATTTTCGTAATAAAGTTCAGCTTAAAAATAAACTGCCGTTAACCGCAAGTCGAGCACATCTGTATATGGGCCTCCATATACAGTTGTGCTCGACTTGCGGTTAGCGGCAGTAAATGTGTGTAGTGTCTTGAAATCGCGTGTAAAGAGTTCTTAATGTTATGGAAGTGACAGTGCATGCAATTTGGGCTAATTGGCCGCCTGTATCCCACTCGCAGCAAGCAGAGGAAGAAACCCGTTTGGTTCATCAGGGGAGCTTACCAGAGGTCATCTATTCCCCAACATTGTTGGTCCTTCGTACCGGATCTGGCCAAGGAAGGAAGATCACGGGGAACGAGAAACGGATATCTATAGTCATCGCTGCATACTGCAAAGCATTTGGTGCTACAAAACCCAAGCTTGGACGGAAGCCATTGCTGTTAAATCATCCGTTGCATTGTTCGTCATTTCACCACCATCATGTCTGATCATCAAAGGATCAATTGAGGTCTACCTCTGTTCTTTTCGGGCCATTGAATTACGGAGTCATCACCATTTTGGAAGGCTATCATCATTAGAATCGCTGGGTCGTTTTCCTACAGCCTGTGAGCTTATTAGAACATTAGTATATGTCCAGCCGTGGACATTTTTTTACGATTCTAACATCGATCTCCGTATCTCTATCTCAACTTTGCTGTGAGCTGAACATTTGGCGCGCCGGTGGTGATTGTTTACACTACGGACGACTGTGTGCATGAGGAGGTAACTTATTAGTCGGTGATAAGTTGAACGACAGCCCATTGGAGTTTGGCTCGTTAGCGCTGTGTGACCATTCAACGTCTTTATGGAGGACACTATTGTGGACTACGATTATTGGCAATTACCTTTGGATCTGTATATGCCCGGCCCTCGCTGGACAGTTTGATGCTGCCAATTAAAATAAAAATATCTTTTCGACATAATTGGGATATTCTTCTTTAGATCGGAGCCCTGGTTTGCATGTTTGAGCTATTAAGGATAACAAGTCTTCTCATTCCTGGTCGATATTGAATAAGTGCATCTCATTGTTGTCTAGGTGAGGCAAGAGTATATGTCTGCCGAAGTGAGGATTTTAGATGCTACATTAACTTTCGTTTTGATTGTGCTAATCGTTTATTTGCTGAAGAACATTAAGCAGCTTGAAGGCCTTCTTACAAGAGGCTCGGAAGCCTCCTGGGCACTTCAGAAGCCTCCTTTCAAGTGATTAGGTCGCCTCCTCGGAAGCCTCCTTTTAAGAGGCATGGAAACCTCCTTTCAAGAGATGCGGTAGCCTTCTTTTAAGAGGCTCGGAAGCCTTTTTCAAGAAGCTCAGAAGCCTCCTTTCAAGTGACTTTCCAAGAAGCTCGGAAGCCTATTTTCAAGAGGATTGGAAGCCTCCTTTCAAGAGGCTCAAAAATCCCTGTTAAGAGGCCCAAAAGCCTCCTTTTAAGAGGCTCGGAAGCCTCCCTTTCAAGAAGCTCAGAAGACTTCTTTTCTAGAGATCGAAAGCCTCCTTTCAAGAGGCTCGGAAGCCTCCTTTCAATATATTTTCAAGAGGCTCGGAAGCCTCTTTTGAAGAGGCTCAGAAGCCTACTTTCAAGAGGCTCAGAAGTATTCTTTCAAAAACCTCCTTTCAGGCTCAGAAGCCTCCTTCCAAGAGGCTTGGAAGGCTGCTTTCAAGAGGCTCGGAAGCCTCATTTCAAGAGGCTGGGAAGCCTCATTTCAAGAGGCTCGGAAGCGTCCTTTCAAGAGGCTCGGAAGACTCCTTTCAACAGGCTCAGAAGCCTTCTTTCAAGAGGCTCGGAAGCCTTACCAGAGGCTCGGAAACCTCCTTTCAAGAGGCTCGGAAGCCTATTTTCAAGAGGCTTGAAAGCTTCCCTTCAAGAGACTCAAAAATCTCTTTCAAGAGACTCAAAAGCATCCTTTCAAGAGGCTCAAAAGCCTCCCTCTAAGAGGCTCTAAAGTGTCCTTTCAAGAGGCTCGGAAACCTGCTTTCAAAAGGCTCGGAAGCCTTACAAGAGGCTTGGAAGCCTTACAAGAGGCTTGGAAGCCTCCTTTCAAGAGGCTCAAAATCCTTCTTTTCTACAGGCTCAAAATCCTCCTTTCAAGAGGCTAGGAAGCCTCCTTTCAATATCCTCTCAAGAGGCTCAGAAGCCTCTTTTTTAGAGGCTCAGAAGTCTTCTTTCAAGAGGCTCAAAAGCTTCCTTCCAAGAGGCTCCTATCAAGAGACTCGGAAGACTCCTTTCAACATCCTTTTAAGAGGCTGGGAGGCCTGCTTCCAAAAGGCTCGGAAGCCTTCTTCCAAAAGGCTCGGAAGCCTTCTTCCAAAAGGCTCGAAAGCCTTCTTTAAAATGGCTCGGAAGCCTTCTTTCAAGAGGCTCGGAAGCCTCTTTTCAAGAGGTTTGGAAATCTCCTTTCAAGATCCTTTCAAGAGGCTCAAAAACCTCCTTCCAGGCTCAGAAGCCTCCTTTCAATAGGCTCAAAAGCCTCCTTCAAGGAGGCTCGGATGGCTCCTTTCAAGAGGGTAGGAAGCCACATTTCAAGATACTTAAAAGCATCCTTTCAAGAGGCTCAAAAGCCTCCTTCTAAGAGGCTCGGAAGCGTCCTTTAAAGAGGCTCAGAAGCCTCCTCCTTTCAACAGGCTCGGAAGGCTCCATTCGAGAGGCTCGGAAGCCTTCTTTCAAGAGGCTCAGAAGCCCCCATTCAAGAGGCTCAGAATCCTTCTTTCAAGAGGCTCAGAAGTCTACTTTCAAGTGGTTCGGAAGCCTTCTTTCAAGAGGCTTGGAAGCCTCTCTACAAGAGGCTCAGAAGCCTCTAATGAAGAGGCGCGGAAGTCTACTTCAAAAGGATTCAAAAGCTTAAAGGAGCTTCCCTTCAAAGGGCTCGGTATTATTCTTTCAAAAGGATTGGAAGCCTAATTTCGAGAGGGGGTACCTCAATTAATGCAAAAGTTCCAAGGGGTACCTCTCAAGAAAAAGGTTGAGAACCGCTGGTATAAACTAAGAATCTTCTAGGTAAGCTGACAATATTTGTCCGTCGAAGCAAAACGACTTGTGCATGTTACATGGTAAAATATTTACCTTTGTTTGCGCTGGTTGAATATTTCACTGGAGGACGTACGTTGACTGAGCCCGTTGTTTTGGTTGTTGATTAATTTTCGCTACCTGTATACGGTAACATCGAAAATTGTCCTGGTAAGCCGACAGTATATGTCCACCGGAAGCGGGAAAAACTGTGATGCTACATACTGCATTTCTCTTCTACTGCGTGTATTGAATCGTGCTGCAACGAGTTACGAAAGGGCTTATTCAGAGGTCAAACATATTACTACAGCTGCACCGATTGGCTAATCGTTTGTATCGTGACTGGTTTGCTAGTATCTATATTTAAGCATGCCTACGGCTGCTTCCAAAAAGAGTTCATCTTTAAAGGTGCTACAGACAAGGCTGAAAGCTCAACTAACGTCTTTAAACAACATCGTCAAGTTCACTCAAGGCCTCGACGAGAATGCTACGGTCAGCAAAATAACAGTTCGCTTGGAACGTTTAGATAGAAATAGAGTCACACAAAGATTTCGATGAATGCGAGGACTATTTCATCAAGGGAAGAATAAGTTTCGAAGACCGATACTACGAAACGAAATCTAGTTTGGTTGTTAGGCTCAAGGAACTTCAGGAACCTGTTCACCATAAACAGCTCGAAAGATCGGTTGACATAAATATGCCCGCTACAATGGATCACGTTCGACTTCCACAGATTAAACTGCAGTCGTTTGATGGAAACATTGATGAATGGCTTAGCTTTAGAGATTTGTATGCTTCACTGATTCACCGGAAGCCTGAACTACTGGAAGTTGAAAAGCTGCATTATCTTAAGGGATGCTTAGAAGGAGAAGCGAAGGCATTGATATAGCCCTTTAAAATAACTAAGAATAATTATCGAGCGATATAACAATAGAAAGTTATTGAATAGAAAACAAGTACTCTGTAGAAATTATTTCCGAAAGGGTTACCAGGCGAAAGATTGCTCCTCCAAATACTCTTGCAAAAGGTGCAGGGCTCGTTACAACACAATACTGTGTTTCAAATGAGAAGGAGATAACAAGATAAAGAACGCTGCAGTGGAAGAGGAATCCTCGATAAATCAACAAGTCGTACAAACCGCTACCACAACCGAGGCTAGAACTGCAAACATGGCAGTAGCAGAATGTGTAACGATGGACATGGCGCAAAACCGAAGTTCTAAAGTTCTATTTGCAACAGCAGTAATTTTCATTGAAGGCGATGATGGAATCCTATATCCAGCGCGGGTATGATTGGATTCAGGCTCTGAGTGTAGTTTCATCTCAGAAAGCCTTTGTCAACGGTTGAACGTGCGTAAGGACAGAGCAGATATTTCTGTGGTGTGCATTGGTTATGCAACAATTTCTCTCCAGAAGAACTGCACTGTGAGGAACATTTCAAACGTACAGTGCGGCGTGATTCAGAAGGCCGGTATACGGTAACACTTCCGAAAAATGAGAAGATGGCTCATTTGGGAGATTCTAAGGACATAGTACTACGACGGTTCCAAGGGTTGGAACGAAGGTTGGCGAAGGAAGAAAATCTGTGTTCGCAGTATCACAATTTTATGACGGAGTACTTACAGCTGGGTCACATGAGGAAGGTTCCACTGGATTCAACGGAAGAAACCAAACGACGCTTTCTATCTCACCATCCTGTGTTAAAAAAGGCAAGCACCACAACTAAGGTACGTCTGGTGTATGATGCGTATTGCAAAACCTCTACTACGATTTCAGTCAATGGCACTCTTTTGGCGGGGCCGATTGTTCAACAAGACCTTAGATCAATAGTGCTTCGCTGCAGAACTCGACAAATCATGGTTATCTCAGATGTCGAAAAAATGTTTCCTCAAATAATCATGGACTTGGCATTCCACTTCAAAATATTCTTTGGCGTACCAAGAAAGGCGCCGAAATTGAGATGTTCGAATTAACGACAGTCACTTGGCACAAAATCAGCGCCGTTCTTAGCTACCAGAACACTCAAACAACTGCCCATGGATGAAAGGAAGCGGTTCCCGGATGATGTAATCACCACAGCCGACGATGAAGCATCTGCCATAAAGTTGAGAATTCAGCTGGATGCTCTGATGGCTAGTGGTGGATTTCGTTTGAGAAAATGGGCATCACATAATCAAGCGGTTTTGAATGGTATTCCACAAGGAGCCCTTCAAAGATTTGCTGACCGATGAAAATAAAGCTGTATTAAGGAGCAGGACGTTCAAGCTGTGGAACCATCAACTCAGGATGAGGTAAAGAAGCTGAAAAACAGTAAAACTGCTGGGAAGAATGAGATTCCAGTCCAACTTCTCAAACAAGATCAGAATGAATCGATCCATCAAATTATCCAGTAAATATGTGAAGATGAAGAACTGCCTACCGGCTGGTTGGATGGATCTATAAGAAAGTGCACAGACTAGAGTGTGTCAATTACACAGGGATCACCCTTCTGAAGTCGGCGTACAAAGTTCTGTCACGTACCCTGTTTATCAGACTGAGACCGCTTGAGGACTCCTTCGTCGGCGAATAGCAGGCAGATTTTCGTGAGGGTTTTCAACGACGAATCAGATAACGGTGTCTCTATGGGCAAGTTTTTTTTTTTAAATCAGTATATCTGAAACACCCACCATACGAAAGTGTATGACCTCCTCTTTCATGTCGTGGGTGAGCTAAAATGTTCTAAAATATTTATGTTTTTTGACATTTTTAGTACAAATTCCATATAAATATCATTCACCACCAAATACGTATGGAAAATGACCCCCGATAGAACAATTTATAATTCCTCTTACGTGAAAAAGTAAAGCTTATGATACAGTGTAGTGGGTGTTTCAGAGATACTGATTTTTTAACCCTTTGTTACCGACAGGGTACACGGTACCTTTTTCGTTTTCAAGTGAAATTTTTTGGGGTTCTAAACATCGCAGGAAATTGAAACTCCGTGACATCTTCAAACTCAGCAAAACTAAGGTTTGGATGGTACGAAAATGAAAATCCAGTAAGGGGGGCTTGGGGAGGGGCTTCTGAATATTTTTACCCTGTAACGTATCGACAGGGTACCCAGGTACCCACGTTTTGGTATGACCATAACTTCGTCAGTTTCCAACCGATTTGAACGATTCCATTTGCTATGGATCAAGATGCTAGACCATGTCTCAAAATGGAGAAGTTGATCTTATAGAATCCAAATGATGATTTCTTGTACCCTGAGCTACCAGTTTCGCAGAAAATTCGAGGATTATGACTTCCCAACGTATTAGGACCACGTGATCATATGGACTCGGAACGGACTTCCGGAATAGGTTCCGTGGGCCCTATAGTGGCCTAAATTCATTCCTGGCAATATGGGTATCAAAATTCATGAAATTGTTTCGGGAACATGTTATTCATATAGTTGAAACCATAGGATGGTTATGAACCAGAACGGTCATTCTGGAACAGGTTCCCGGAGGGCCCGTAGTAGCCAAAAACTCATTTTGAATAAACTCTGGCAAGATGGGTATCAAAATTCTTGAAATTGTTCTGGAAACATATTTTCCATGTAGGTAAGACCATAGGATGGATATCAACCGGAACGGTCACTCTGGAATAGGTTCCCCGAGGGTCCGTAGGGTCCGATACAATTTCATGAATTTTAATACCCACATTGCCAGGGTTTCTTCAAAATTAGTTTGTGGCCACTTTAGGCCCCACGGGAACCTGTTTCAGGATGACCGGTCCGTTGTCAAACCATTCAATGGTCCAATTACTTATCAGATCATGCTTCCGAAACAATTTCATGAATTTTGATACCCATATTGTCAGGGTTTCTTCAGAATAAGTTTGTGGCCACTTCAGGCCCGACGGGAACCTGTTTCCGGAATAACCGTTCCGGGATTAATTCATAAGACTGTCCTGTCCTGTAATGTAGTTAAGTTTTTTTTTAATTTCCAACGAAGTTTATTAGTCATGACGCAAGAAAGCTTCATTTGGTTGAATATATAATAAAGTGTTTAGACCTCGGGGTCTCTTAAAAAAAACTTTTATTCACTAATTATTATTTTAACATAAATATACTAAATGATTATTATCCTAGAACGAACCACTCTCTACTACTTGCACTAACTAATTGAACCGTATCGCTGGTCGATCGGTGATATTTAATAATGTTAACTGCTGACTCGGCGCATCGCTATGGGTCGAAGTCCAATGGATCAGTTCTGCTGACGTTGGCGGTGGCATGATTGGGTCGATGCCACCCAAAGTGCTGATGGTGCGGTACTGCAGGCTGGCTCATGTGTAACTCCTCCGGGGGTAAAAAGCGTGTCCTCACGCGTCCAAAACCTTCGGACTGGTGCTTCCGTTTCCTTTGTGGGATTCTTAGGCTTCTTTCTCCGTGAAAATTTGGAAGCAAGTCCTTGAACGATGTGGCTAAAATACAGAAGAGCAAACAGAACTAGGGTTATGGTTATTAGGGTGGAGATTGTTATTCCACCCAGAAGGCTCAATTCCAGATATCGTGCTGTGCTTGTTGTAAGTAAACATGTTGAATATGTTTCCTGTTGATCAGAGTCCTCGTGTCTAGAGATTCGAGGTCGTTTTCCAGTAGTGATCGATTTGTTTTATGTTGTATGTAGCACCGTACATAAGGGATGCTTTCGTTGTGGTTTCGTTTGCAGTGAATGTTTCGTTGATGAACGTTACGCTGCAGTTTGAAAAAGTTATGAGGAAGTTGCCATGCAACGATCTGTTGTCTGGGTCGCAACTCGATGTCATTTCTTGTCCTCTTGCGTTGTTTATGAGCAGTAAATTGTCTGCTATGAAATCAGCTGCGGTTTAGTATTCCGGCCGGGTTGTACAGTGGCTTGATGTCCCCATTATGATCGGAAGGATGCATTCATCGGTAAACCTGGTTATAAACGAGTCCTTTTGTACGTATTCATTTGGCTGTGTTGTTGTGTATAGTACGTCCTTGTTTTTCACGAGGTATTTTGGATAATTGTTTATAGTTGAATTGTTGTTATTCAGGGAGAAGAGTTGAATAACCTTTGCCTCTTCTTTTTGTAGTTCTGGCACAAGAAGAATGTATAGCAGTGTTTCGTTGTTGGCTGCTATCTTAGGTGTGACGTATGTAATAGCTTCTGTCTGGCAGGTTGATGACTACTCCTTGGTCTTCTAGTATTCTCTTGATCATGTAGATTTCTCTAGTGGAGAGCATTTTATTGCTGGTAACCGAAACTTTTGGATAATGTTATTGCCTCTTGAATCTCTTCCAGAATTTTATTGATAGTTTCAATATTGATGATTGTCGTGAGGTATCGATTTCATCTATTATGAGTTCATTGGTTTGCTTGTCTTCTATAAGTTTTCTCACCTCGTTTGTAAGTGGTTTTGATTCTTTGTCCTAGCTGTTGATTTACTCGGTATTGGATGTTGTTGTTCTCTATTAGCGTGTTCATAGTGTTATTTATAATGTGGAGGTCTTGCGCATCTGGACTTCCGCCAATCCATTTCCATACAGATCCTATGATGTCGATGCTCCTAGCGTAACGATGATTGCCTGGCCTAATCTGATTGTAGTTAGAATGTAATGATTTTATTTTATTTTTAACTATGTTAGAAAGGGGATTATTAATTTTGTTGTAAACAACATCTGTCAATAAATGAACTGTTTTCTCTAAATCTTTTAGGTCTATTTCATGAATTATTCTGAAATTTCCTACTTGAATTCTACAAGGGTTTGTGTTTAGTGTTAAAATCGGTTGGTCATTCAAATGTAAAATCTGTAAATCCTGTGTCTTGACATACATGACCATAAAAATGCTAATGATAATGAAGATAACATGATTTGAATGGTTTGAGAGGGTTCGTCTTTTCTTGCGACTATGTTTAGATATCTATTTGAGTTGATTTTATATCTGGTTGTTTTTTTTGTTATTGTTAACACCTGAAAAGAAATTTGATGACCTGCGTTCGTCAGTGTGTCTGTCTTTTGGTTGTATTCGTCGTCCTAAAAAGAGAAATAAGATCTATGGTAATTTATGTTGCAATGACTGGGTTACTTTCTGAAAGAATTTTGAGGAAGTGTGAGAGTTTTTCCGCTTGGTTAAGGGTAATACTCGGATCCATGCTACGAGGGCCTGGAAATAGAAAGTATACTATCAGTATTTTATAAAATATGTTTTTTAAGTCTTTTAATTTGGTTTTTATTTCGTTTCACGTTTCTAGGAATTTTGAAAGTTTTGATCATGTTCTCAGTGCATTTAGCTGTTGTGAAACGCGGGTCCAGTTTTTTCCTTGTGGCTTTCTTTATGAACACTGCTTGGTCGACTTCTATGGTTTTCATCGTTGTATTTCTCGATGTTTCTTCTTGTTTTGTTGAGATGAATTATCGCGTTATCAAATATTTTTGTGAGGCTGGATTTATTTCGTCTGGATTCGTTAAATTTCCTTGGTTGAATATTATCTCATTTGGGGTAAAAGAGGTGGAAGAGTGAACTGTTTCGTTGTACAGGGCGGTAACCATGTTAATGATTTCCGGGAACGTAATTCTGGGTATTTATGCTTATTGGTGTTAAACAGTTCGATCACTGTACTATGTGTTTTTTCTATTTGGCCGTTCGATTCTGAAGAAGATGCGAATTCTATTTGTACTTCCAAGTCTCCTAGGAATGCTTTTAGCTGAATACTAGTAAAGGATGCCTCGTGATCACAAATTATTATTCTTGGTGTTCGAAAATTCGCAAAATATTGAGCTAGTGCATTTTGAACGTCTAGGGTATTTCTAGTTTCTATTGGAATGAGTTGTAAGTGTTTGGAGAAGGCGCAAATAATGGACAGGTAATGGTTTTTATCCATTCCAAAAATATCCATGTGAATTCTTTGGAATGGTGCTTCCTCTATTGGTCTGGATGTAATTTTGATGTTGTAAGGTTTCACACTTAGAAAAGTTCATGTAAACTTACGTTTCTTAACATGCACATAAAAGGAGCGGAACATTGCACATAAATCTACGTCTGATTTTAAAATTACATGACGATGAAAATCCAAAAAAATACACGTCATGACGTAAAAGCATGCTATTAAAAAGCTAGCTGTTACGTCATGACGTGGAGCTTCGGTTTCGCAATTATTTCGGAGGTGCATTGAAAATAAAGATGTATTGAAAATCATTATCATTAGTTAGATGAAAAATGGTTGAATTTGATGCTGAACACTCGAGCATGTGTGTTTTGTATAACACTACATAACAAAAAACATCGCTCGCAGTACACAGCACGAACGAGCCTGCATGAGCAGAACCTCGCCCGAGCTTAACGGCTAAGAAACTGAAATCACTTCCTACCTACCTTAAACTGCTGAATGCTGGAATTTATCAAAATTTCATGAAAATCCTCGTCATTTTTCACTAATGACTATAGGTGTACACCATCAGAAAACATGAAAAGGTTCGATGCACTGGTCGATTGGTCGACACGTTGTAATTATCACCCAATTTAGCCACCAAACATCTTTTTGTTTCCATGTTTTTATTTCACACTTCACAGACTGGTCTCCCAACTATTTTTTTCCACTAAAATCTTCCAGTTGATCCGCTCGGGATGGGATATGCGCAAACGAAGTTCAGTTTTAGAGTGAATAATTAACCAGAAATATAACATTTGAAAAAAAAAACGAACCACAACGATAGCAAACTTCTGACCCAGGCGACGATTGCAAATAAACTGAGTAGTTGTCATAACACGATCACCATCTCTTAATCAAAAACATGCAAAGTTACATCTTACGGAACCTAAAAATCATAATTCAACAGGCTGTAAGGAGAATTCTTAGATACAATGAATAAAACGTAAATGGCAGTCATTTTTGTGTTTACGTGTTGAAATATTTTAAAATAACTAGTATTGCGTCACATGTAAATCTCAGGATTTTTTAGTGTGTTTCTTTCGTATTTGTGTTGAAAACAGATACGACAGGCATTGTTGAATTTTCGGATTCTCTTTGTCATATTGGGAAAGTAGTAAGATCGCTTGAGTTGTTTTTCCACTTCCTGGATACCACAATGGGCTCTTTCGTGTTCTGTTCTTACGAGTGTATCTTGTCTTGGTTCGGAGGTTACGTCTTCTACCATATTTTGGGTAATGACAAAGTGTGAGGAGGCGTTCGAAAAGTGTTCACGATAGACTTCTTGGATTAGTTGTACACTCCTCCCACAATTATGGATCACCCACAATTATGGATCACTTTTGTGTTTGACATAAAATTTTTAGCTTGATATCAATAATATAATACCGGACATATTTTTGTTACATAAAAACACTTATTTTCTAACATTTATTGCGTTTATCATGCTTTTCAACCCAAAATCAACGGTAGTTATGCGCATCTGAAAACTTGCTGTTGAGCATCTGTCAAAATAACAACATTTTTTATGGCTTCACAAGAAGTGGTTCCTTCAATCATAAGCTTTTAAATCATTAAATTTTTCATATCAAAGTGAAAAAATGGTTCGTACACCAAAGTTAAGGTATGTTTTTCACAAATCACACGGAGTTTACTTCATTTTCGCTTTATTCTGTTGAAAATTGAAGAATATTAAAGTGATCCATAATTGTGACCGGAAACGAGTAGATTCCCACAATTATGGATCACTTTCCAGGATACACTCACTTACAGTATATTCCTGAATCTAGTGATTCTCACACACTGCCGTGTCGTTCGTAGGTCCGCTAAAACCACCGAGATCTGATATAGACGAATCTGTGGAAATCCGTCGAAATTGAATTTCAATAAGATTCAGTTAAAACAAGCTATCATTGTTTCTATGCATTCGATGCTCGTTGGTTCCAGGAACCTGCACCAGGTTCCTTTCACAACGCTGCAACGTCATCTTAAAGCCTGTCCACGGTAAATTTCGGACATTTAGGTAATGTCCAATTGATTTGTAGTCATTTTATCAATTTCAGCGTGTTGAAAACATGCTGAAAGCAACACATAAAGCAGAAAGATTCATCTGTCATGTAAATTCTTCGTCTCAGTGGTTTGTGAAAATTTTCAAAAATCGCATTGGAAGATGCGTGTCCGAAATTTAACGTGTGGACAGGCTTTGATTCCCCCCCTAAGAATATCAACCCTGGGCCATCAACAGTCTTGCGAGCAAATGAAGAAGTTCGCTTGGTGAAATGAAGTTTTCTTTACCTGAGGTGAACCGGTCAAGGGCCGAAAACCTCATTAATAAAGACAATAAAAAAAAAAAAAAAAGTTTTCTTTCGGCGATCACCTGTGAAAAAATATTTGCTACAAGACTATGTCCGTTCTGAGTTCGGAAAATAACTTTTATCGGTGGCTGATATCAAGATACGCTGGAATAGAATGTTATTCATGTTCAAAAGGTTCTATGAGTTGAAGATGCCCGTTAAAAAAACTATGATTGATTCGGAGCTTCAATCCAAATTCAACCACACAGTGAGGATGATTTTTGGACGGTAGGTGAAATAATTCAAGCGATCTAACCTATTCAAGTTGCTGTGGAACAACTCCATCCTTCCACACCCTTCAAACCTAAATTAATGTATGGATGATCCACCATCATTCACCTTTTTCTTTGTGTATTTTTAGCTTATAAAACAAGACATTTCTCACTCTAATTTAGGGATTGACCATAAATATATGGAGGCCATATGGAGATGAAAATGAGAATATCAGTATACTGATCCATAATATGTACCAAATTGATCCATAATTGTGACCGCTTCCAAAAGTGATCCTTAATATGATTTTTGACCAAGGTTCAAATATTTAGCTTTTGGCAATATTCTAATGACATTTTATGCATGAAACACTGTGCCAATCAAAACTTGATTGATAAACGATTCCAGCACTATTTTAACACTCAAAGTTCCAACCTCCTACATTTTTTTAGTAAATTATGAAAATTGGTTTCAACACTAATTGATCCATAATAGTGGGGGGAGGTAGTGTGTTCTCGGGAGCAAGTATAGCTGTCTGTTTTCCATTATGAAATTCTTTCAGGGATTCTGTAATTATTTCTTTGTTCAGGTTATCTCTGCAGATAATTGTTCTTTTGTGATTTGGAAATATTGTTTCTTGGATAGTCGTATTTATTCGGGCATGTCTGAAAATTATTTGGTTTCTATAGGCGTTGATTGGTCGTTCTGTAAAGTGCAAAAATAGTCGTCAGAGGTATCCGCGAGTGGACAGTGTTTGCGTCTGATTCTGTTGGGTTATTCTGTATTGAGTCCCTGTCTGTACTATCGTCATCGTTTTCGTTTACGTTGGCCTCCACTTTTCTACTCAGCGCGTCGGCGACGACGTTTGTTTTCCCTGTTCTATATTCAATTGTATAGTCGTAGTTTTCTAGTTCTAGTCTCCAGCGAAGTATTTTGGTATTTTTACTTGAGTTTTTAATGAACGTAAGCGGTTGGTGGTCCGTTACTAAGGTGAATTTATTTCCGTGTAAATAAGAGTGGAATTTTCCGACGGCCCATATTATTGCCAAGGCTTCTTTTTCTGTCGTAGAGTAATTTTCTTCGTGTTTGTTTAGAGTTCTAGATGTGAAAGCTACCGGTTAATCTTTACCATCGTTTATTTGGGATAAAACTGCACCGAGAGCGTAATTTGAAGCGTCTGTATTTAGAACGAATGGTTTATCAAAATCTGGGTGAGCTAATATGGGGTCTGTTGTCAATATTATCTTACATTTTTCGAAAGCTTGAATATATTGTGGGTCGTTCATGTTAAGTTCTTTGTCCTTTTCAAGTATTTGGTCATTGGATATGCTAATTTTGAATAGTCTTTAATAAATTTCCTGTAATATCCTAGAAGTCCTAGAAATTGTTTGATTTCTTTCTGTGATTTCGGAAGTTTCAGTCCAAAATTTCTTTTATTTTTTCTGGGTTGGTTTTGACTCCTTCTGAAGTGACAATATGGCCTAAATATTCGCAGTCGCGTTTCAAAAATTCGCATTTGTCTAATTGAATTTTGAGATTTGATAATGCGAGTTTATCGAGTACTTTTCCTAAGTTTTCCAAGTGTTCTGTCAAATTTCTTCCAAAAATTATGATGTCGTCTAAGTAAACGTAGCACACTTTTCCGATGAGATTTCCTAGGATAGAATTCATGGCCCTTTGGAATGTAGCGGGTGCATTCTTAAGTCCGAAAGGCATTCGTAAGAATTCGTAGTGTCCTAGATCAGTACTGAATGCTGTTTTTGTCTTGATTTTTCGTCTAGTTCGATTTGGTGAAACCCTGATTTAAATCCAATGTTGTAAAATAGCATGATCGGCCTGTTATCCAGAATGTCTTCGATCTGTGGTATCGGGTGTCTGTCGTCAATTGTCTTATCATTTAGCTTTCTGTAATCTATGACTACGCGAAATTTACGTTTTCCAGAAGCGTCTGATTTTTTGGGACAACCCAAATTGGTGCATTCCAAGGGATTCAGAATGAGTAATTATACCGTTTTCTAACATGTCTTCGATTTGTTCTTTTACTGTGCTTTTATGTGCATGTGGGTATCTGTATGTTTTGGTGTATACTGGGTTATCGTCAGTCGTGTTGATTTTGTGTTTTATTTTGGTAGTCGCAGTGAGTTTTCGTTGTCTCTTGGAATTACTTTGTCGTGTTTTGCAAGGGTTTCCATCGTCATTTGTTTTTCTAGTACAGATAGATGGAATATTAGAATTAATGATTCGATTAGTCCCGGTGTTATTGCTTTAGGTACTTTAATGTCTGTGTAAAAATTATGGAGTTCAAAATTATTTACTTTTAGAAACACTTTTTTTGAAAGGTATTTTGGGAGGTTGTGGTTTGTTGGTTCTGACGATAAATGTAGTCGAATTATTTTTAGATTTATACAAGCCTGGTTCAATTAAAACGTGCTTAGTAATTTCGGATGGCTTGGTTACTATCTATTCGCCATCCATATTACTTTGCATAGTGATAAAATGGTTAAATTGACTTGGTTTGCGTTGTATATAATATTTGTGAAACTTTATCGTTTTATCTAATATGTTCAAGGTAGAATTGATGTAGTCTAGAGTTGCTTTGAATTTGGAAAGTGTTTCGGATCCTATAAGCCCGTGGAAAAAATTGTGGAAGTCTAATTCGTAAACTGGAACGGCTGGTAGATCTGACCCGAGTAGAGTAGCACTGCCTTTGGATGAGATAACTTTACTACCACAGAAATTTTTGTAAGTGTAGGTTTGATTATTTTAGTTTTCTTTAGTATTCCTGGTCTCAGAATATTCTTGTTTGCGCCTGAATCAATCAGAATATTCAGTGTGTTGTTTTGTCGTTTATCGTGATTTTTTATATAGGGTAGGAAATTATGTTCATTTTCTATTACGTGTTCGTGTTTGGTGTTTCAGTTGAGCAAAAATTTGATTCTACGTCGCTTGTTTCTTCATCTGAATCAATTTCCTGGTTATTCAATAATTTCCGGTTGAGCGTCAGTCTGCTTTTTAGTGACGGATCGATTTCCATTTCGTTCTGCCATTTGTATTCTATATTTTCCGATCTGTTCTGGTTAGTATTGGAATGGTTTTTATAAGGGGTTTGATACTCTTTGGAAGGTTTTTATTTCTATCTTCGAATGGGATATTTTTGTAATCAGGTTTATTTGGCTTAGGGTTTGATTGTCTATGATTGTGTAAAGAGAGTTGTGGAGATTTTTCCGCAGCGACAAATGTGCAAAGGAAAGCGTAAGCGGTTTCAGTTTTTTCCGGATTCGCTGCTTGAGCGTAGCCGAAATATGGATGTTTCAATCCTGATATGAAAGCGGCCAGAACATCTTCGTCAATAAATTTGCAAAATTATCGCCCAGTTATCGTTATAATCTTGGTTCTGTCTAGCTATTGTTTTAATGTTTTGCATTATTTCCCTTGTCCGTTTATAATACCTATGTATACTCATGTCATCATTTTGCTTATTAGCCCAGAGTTGGGCTTTGTAAGTAGCTAACTCTTGGCGATGGCCAAAAGCTTCTAAAAGAATAACTTTTACCTCTTCGAAATTCAGTGGGTTACCTGCAAGGCACACCACGTCTTTTGCATTGCCCGTTATTTTGTTAAGTACTGCTTGTACGTAAATTTCAAAAGTTTGGGCATTAACTATACCTTCGAAAATTTTTAACGTATTTTCGGCAGCGGTTATCCAAGATTGCAGTTGTTTGCAGTTGCCGTCGTATGATGGGATTGATTTAATTGGGTCAGGTATTCTAAAGATATCTACCGGCGTATGGTTTGGCTGAAGAGAATAATTTGAAGTGCTAGCAGGGTTTGCCATATTCTGCAGCATGGTTTCGTGTGATTGTTGTTTTGATGACATCTGCATCACGGTTGAATTTAGATTTGCTATTTGAGATACTAACTGTGCGAGCACCTGCTCGGGTGTCGCTGTTTGTTGCCCCTGCTCTTGCATTTCGTCGAGCGACAACTTGTCTAGGTTAATGTCGAGATTTGCTAGCGGTATGTGAGCTAAATCCCCAGAATCGTTTGAGCTTTCACTATTGCTATCACTTTGTTCGTCGTCGCTTTTAGGGGGGCGTATCGCGAACAGGATATTGTGCAAATTGCTCATAAGTTTTTGTGAGTTTTCAATAAAAAAGATTTCCGACTTGCAGAGCCGTAGCGTGGACTCCCGGCGCCCTTGGCGAAATCTTTTTTGGGCGCCCCTCTCGTATTAAGGAAAAATGTACAATGTTTCACAATCCAATAACATTTTGAATCTCACCTTGAAGCTTTATAAATTTTTATTAACCAGGTTTTTCTTCACTATGTTGGCATCTTGTAGAACAATAAGATTAAAACGTTTAGTGGATTGAAGATGCTTCATATAACAAGCAATATATTAGGTGGTATCGTCCCTGGAAAGTTTTTAAATTTTGTGACCTTTTACACTAATTTGCAAAATATGGTAAGAACTTGGTAAAGTCGTGGACAATTCTGGATCCTCATATGAAATCTGTTGGAACATCCAGGCTGAAACATCATTAAAATTGCTGGAAAGTTATTTACTTACAGCTCATAGTGTCCTAACGGCTGTTTCTTGCTCTTAGTGGAAGGAACTGACGTACTTGCAAATATATAGCAGAGAAAAGAGATTTAAAAATCATGACAAATCATATACTAATGTCCTATGGTTGGAACAAGAAAATCCAACTCTGAAGTGGATCGATCGATGATCGAAATCGCTATCGGATTTAGGAACAAAAAATGGATGGATATGGATGTTGGGTCAATAACATCCAACTTTGAAGTGGTCGGAATCGACATCGGAAGCAGAAGGGCCAGGAAGTGAGGAAATGAGGCTATGAATGCTTTGGTAGCACATGCCTTGGCACATGCTGTATGTATTGCGGATAAATTTTGCTAATCTATGAGAGCTTTGATAAATGATAACCAAATTAGTAATTTAATTATATTTATTGAACGGCTACTCAGTCTTGTAATTATTACAATGAGTTTTTTTTATTTACCCGACGTTTCGACTTTGACACGGGGATTGTGTCTTTTCAAGGGAAAATATGTTTGTTGTTTGTCCCTTATAAAATGACCAATTATAGGTGATTATACAATCAAGCCATGTGGTGAATTTCAAATTCACCAACATGGCTTGATTGTAAGGTCTTTACAATTTTGTTCAACACCAGTGGCAGTTTGTGCCCGAAAATGACAACAATCCTATCTACAATTTTCAAATAACTTTTTGAATAAGTACAAGTATAAGTATTCTAGACTTTTTCTTGACCCCTTGTAGACGGTTCCAAAAGGCTCAGAGAAACCGAAAGGGCAGTCAAAAGTTAAGACCAAATCATTCGACTCGTTTATTTGAGATAGAAGAAAGATTTGATTTCTTGAAATTTCTCCGCCATAGACCTTTAGACTTTATGGTCGGTTTGTTATTATTTGGCCATGTAACGAATAAAATTGTTCTGTTTCCCATACCGTGATTCTTCATTCTGGCGCCCCCTGAGGGCTGGCGCCCTTGGCGGGGGCCAACCTGGCCAACCCCACGCTACGGCGCTGCCGACTTGTCGTCTATCTGGTAGTGCGTCAAGTTGGGACGGAAGAATCGTCTATCTGGTAGTGCGATTTTCCGCAGAGTTTTTGTATCTGGTAGTGCGCAAAATCTCCTCGCAAGTAGCTGTAGTAAGTTAACATGAGCAACGGTAGGCGTAGTCACCATGGTTTGTCGACCATCAGTGCATCAAACCGGACAGAAAATCGTCTAACTGGTAGTGCGTTTTACTGGGAGGTTTTGCGTCTGTCTGGTAGTGCGCAAAATCTACTCCAATGACTGTAAGCTGACCCACTATAGAAACAAAAGTTACTTACGGTTTTATGCGGTCGTGTCCTTGTAGTTCGGGCTGACGTTGCTGGTGCTCCAGATGCTGTGCGCCGGGGGATCCTCGACTCAAACGGTAGTTTACACTTTCAGTCCGTCGATGCTTACGCGGAATCACTTCAACGATCAAAATCGTATTTCCACTGTTAATACGCACAATCACTCAGCCGACTCCGGACGGCTGCGCCAATAAAGTGTTTAGACCTCGGGGTCTCTTAAAAAACTTTTATTCACTAATTATTATTTTAACATAAATATACTAAATGATTATTATCCTAGAACGAACCACTCTCTACTACTTGCACTAACTAATTGAACCGTATCGCTGGTCGATCGGTGATATTTAATAATGTTAACTGCTGACTCGGCGCATCGCTATGGGTCGAAGTCCAATGGATCAGTTCTGCTGACGTTGGCGGTGGCATGATTGGGTCGATGCCACCCAAAGTGCTGATGGTGCGGTACTGCAGGCTGGCTCATGTGTAACTATATATCTTCAATTTACACATACTTTGGGACTTGGCCCAGTTATTCCGGAATTCAGGTAATCCGAATCGGTTATCTGTAACATGTATCTAATAGCGGGTAAGTTCCTGCATCCGTAGCAACCAAAATCGTCAAAATCGGTGAAAAACTGACAATGTAATGATCATTTTAAGTCCGTGGGTACCCGGGTACCCTGTCGGTAACGTAAGGGTGTTTTTTCTTGTCGGTAACAAAAGGGTTAAATAAGCCCCGTGTTTAATAAATACACCGTGTTTGTCAAATACAATATTTTTAGCCATCTTAAAGACTCACCATCTGCTCATCGATTTCAAAATCAGCGTGCGAATCAGTGAAAAGAAATGAGCTGTGGCAGATAATGTCCGAACTTGGTTTTCCGGCGAAACTGATTAGATTGATACGTGCAACACTTCACGGCTCGAAATCAAGTATTCGGATTGCTAACAAAGTAACAACCTCGTTTGTGATCTTAGATGGATTTAAGCAGGGTGATGCATATTCGAATTTATTCTTCAACATTGCACCAGTCCGACCTGCTAGCGTAAAGTAC